>NC_057866.1:276455373-276710373 GCF_019393635.1 Dromiciops gliroides
GGCCCCGAGACACCAGACTCTTCACTGAAGCACCTTTTGTGAGAGAAGAGAACTCTAGACAAAGGTGAGCAGCTAAATGAACTGCGATGATGAGGGATGGTCACGAAATGTTGCCAGGGGGTCAGAAACCACCAAGTGAAGAGAGAAGCCTAAGAAGACCCCTGTCAACTGGTGCAGGGGAAACCATGTGCTAAATGACTGGCACAAAGTAAACAGAAAGAACCACAAACAATTAAAAAAAACAACTGCCTTTTTAAAAAAAAAAAAGGAGAGGAAGGATTTAAAATACTAAGTTATATGTACTAGAATATATCTGGGTATATCTAAATGTAACAACACAGAATATACATTATATCTATGTTTGATATATGTATAAAACTTAGTTATATAATCACAAATTTTAAAAAAAGAAAGTATACTAACCACATCTGGCTCCAAAGGAGAGATGGGAGAAGGAACCTCCCTTCCCCTTTCTTTGCAGAGGTGGGGAACTATGGGTGAGAAATGCTGCACATAATGTCACTTTTTTGATAAGTTGCCCAGTTTAGCTGGACTAGAATTTTTCCCCCTCCCTCATTTTTATTCTTTGTTATAAGGGATGGCTCTGTGAGAGAGACAGAGAAGGGATACATTGGGAAAGAGATGATGCACCAAAAAAAAAAATCAGTAACAATTTTTAAAACTATAAAATGGCCTTCAATGTTGTTTGCTTGCTTTGCCTGGCTACCGGAGATGTTTTGTGGCCCAATGCTTTTCAGCTGCAGAGGCTGCCCCCAAAAGCCCTCCCTGATTTCCCCAGCATAAGGACCTTCACCCCCAGAGCTCGCTGAGCCGTCCTTTGGTGACCTCAGTTCTGAGGGCCTCACTACCTGAGCCTGGGGGCTGTGTTTGGGTCAACCTCTACCCCAGTTCTGCTGGGAGGCCTCATCATGGTGTGGGCTTGAGCACAGGGAGTGGAACCCTTCTGGGCCACCGTGGCCAAGTCCCACCAAACGGGTCAGCATGAAAGGGCGGCTCCTCACCAGGCTGCCCAAGGGGCTGGATTGTCCAAACTCAGCAAAAAGCCACTCGGTGAGACGTCTGCCCCCTGCCAAACCTGGGAGCCCCCAAACTCTAATGAGGATGTCACAGTTTCTCTGTTCTGTGTGAGGAGGAAAGAGCTCCTAATGGGAAGTTGGAGGACTGTGGTAGCAGCCCTGCCCCCTCCTAAGGATGTGACCTTGCTTGGACCACTCTTTGTCTCCTGGCCTCAGCTCCTTCCCCTGTGAAGGCTGGCCTGGGTCCCCCCACCCCCAGCCCCCTCCAGTCCTAAACGCTGCCCAGTAGACTGTAAGCTTGAAGAGGGGAAGGCTGTGTCTCAGCTGAACTCTGAGAAATGAGTCAACTTCTCCATGGATTCACACACAAGTGGAGGGGGAGGGGAGGTCCTGACCCCAGGCTTTCCAGTTGGCTTGGAGTGTGGAGGGGCCAGGATCCAAATCCTCCTTCTGGTGCTGACTCACCGTGTGGCCCCTTCCCAGTCCCTCGGGAGGTCTGACCCTCTATGTTCTCCTCTGTGAAATGGGGGAAACCGTCTCTGCAGTGGACTCAGTGCTCAGGAGGACTGGGGGTGTATTTGAGGGAGTCAAAGGTCGAGGTCAGTCAGCAACCACCACCTTCGGCTCACCCCGCCTGGAGCTCTGCACAGAGAAGGCGCTTAGCAGAGGCCCCGAGTCACAGCATCTTTGGGTCCCAAATATTCTAAGAACCCTGGGCTGGTGCCCTCATGATCTGCCATCCAACGGAGAAGACCCTTCCAGAGCTTTGTCAGCCTTCCCCAGACCACGGCCTGCAGGAGCCCTCCCCCAACCCGGCCGGCTGATCCATGGGGGCTGGGGCCCCTGGGAGAAGCCAAGAAGGGGACATGCCGAATCAGGACGGTCTGAGGTCAGCTGCTCCTGGCGATTGTCTGTGAGTGTTCTGGGAGGTCCAGAAAGCTCAGGCTTCCCTGGTTCTCACCCGCACACATGCACACACACACACACACACATCACTGAGCCCAGGCCTCAGGAGGGGCTGCCTCCAGTCCCGTGCTGGCCCAGTCCCAGGCTGCTACCTGCCCTGCCCTCCCCAGGCCTTCCTGGAGGCTTATAAGGCAAAGGAAGAAGAGGAAGAGAAGAGGGAGGAAGAAGAGGTTGAAATGTCACAGGATTCTCATTCAAGAGCTGGGAGGGCCTCAGGGTCTCATGTAACAGCTGGGGAGACTGAGGTCCAGAGAAAGTGTCTTGCCCGAGGCCCAACAAGTGGGAGAGCCAGGATTTGAACCCAAGTCCTGTGCAGAAGTCCAGGCCTCTTTTAAGGGTACCTGGCTGCCAGGGGTGGGTCGGAGCAGCCAGTCCTGCCTCGGGGAGTGGGGCCTGGGTCCAAGGAGAAGTTGAGGTTGCAATTTTGTGCAGCCTGGCAGCGCCGGTCCTGTGGGGATAGCAGAGGAGTCCTCTAGTCCCCATTCCCCACCACGCACAGGCATGGGCACAGGCATGGGCACGGGCACACACACCCCATGCACCTTCTGCCCCCTGCCCCCGAGCATTTCCTTGAACTGAGACAGGCACTTGGGCCAGGCCCCGCTCCACAGGCATGTAAGATGGCAGATAGCTGAGTTTGCCCGGCTCCACTGAGGTCAGATTACAGCTGGCTGCCTGGTCCCCCGTGTTTTCGATGGCAGATAAGCTGGGGGGATGGGGGAAGGGTGTGCACCCCTAGGGTGGCACCCAATTCTCCCCAGAAAACTGTCCCTCTCACTAAGTACCCACAAGATGTGAGCTGCCCCCATCAGAGGTCATCTTCCCTGCTCCGGACCAGCCTGGAAGGGGTTGTGCCTTCAATCTTCTGTCTCTGGATTACAAGGCTGACTGATTCCCCTAAGGAGCAGGCCCAGGTCAGAGATCAGCCCTGGGCCTCCCCGGCCTCCCCAGGACTGGGGTAGCTGCCCCTACTGCTCACACTACAACAAGCGGCAGAAGTCCTCTGGGCCCTCGGGACAGCCCCAGGAGCCGCCCTGCCCCCATCTGACAGCTGGGGCCCCTGGGGCCCCTCCCCATTAAATGCTGGCTGTTGTTATCCATTAGGCCTGAGTGCCTGTCCTTGAGGTTTGGAGGGGAGCTCCTGCCACACCCACGTGGGCCCCTCTCTCCTTACTTGGCTCCTCCCTGGACCTTCTGGTGGAGCATGATGTAGTCCCCCAATCCAGCCCACCCTCCCTTCCAGGAGCCGGGAGGTGACTTGTGCTGGGTACATGGCCAGCAGAGGTGAAGCTGGAGCCCAGTGCTTCTCCAGCCCCGCCGAGTGTAAGAGCTTGGCGCTAGCTCAGCGTGGGGCCTGGCCCCGCTATTATCCTGACCTATCTATTCCTGCTCCTCTACACTGTCAGTGGGGGGAGGCAAGGCCAGCACCCACGACCTAGAACAGTCACGTGACAGGTGAGTCTTCTCTTCCCGTGGATTTAAAGCATTCCATCCCTTTCCCACATTCTTTGACATCCTCTAAACCCAAAGACAAGACCCCAGGGGAACCGCCCAGGCTTGCTGCCATTCTTCCAGATGAGAAGAACAACTGTGCCCCCCCCCAAGTCTTCTCGGGATTCCAGAGCTCTGGCGGTGGGAACAGGACCCCCGGTTCAAAGCAGGCCTCTGCTATTCACTCCCTCCCCGTGGGACCCTTGGCAAGATGCTTGGCTCTCTTTGGACCTCAGTTTCTCCAGCTGAGAAAGCAGGGTGTTGGGCTGATGAGACAGCTCAGTCAGTTACTACTTGTGTGACTTTGGGTTAACCTCAACTTCTTTGTGCCTCAGTTTCCTCATCTGTAAAATGAGGGGGTTGGCCCGGAGGAACTCTAAGGCCAATTCCAACTTTCAGTCCCATGGTTTGTCACAGCCCCTTCCTCCAAGGCACAAGTGAGAGGCTACTCGCTACCAAGAAGCCTTTTATGACCCCCATAAAAGCTCATGCCCTCTCCCCTCAAATGATCCTGAAGAGGGTCGGTAAGACAGATTTCAAAGAGGGCATGGGGAATTTGAAAAAAAATCTTTGCACCAAATATGACTGAGAGGCTGATAGCCAAGAGGCACAGGGAACTGGCATAAACCAGAGAGTAGTGATGCCCATTGGGGCAGCTGGGCAGCAGCTGGTACAGGGAAGAAGCTGACCTTCCTCTCCACAAGGATTTCTCCCCTCAACAATGGTGAGGGGGCCTGGGCTGGGAGCAAGTCTAGTGGGGGGGTTGTTTTTTTTGGTGGTGGGGGGGCAACAATTGCTTTTCCTAAAGCTCTTGGGTTTGGGGCCACCTTCTCAGGAAAGAGAGGCGGGGGACTACTGAGTCAAGGTGTTGTATACATTGTCAGACACCCTAATGGATGTTTTTGCTCTTACCGTCACAAGGGAAGGTTTTTGTTTCATCCCAGAAGTGACATAAAATATAAGGATAAAATGCACTTAATTTTTTTTTAATAACCATGTATATACATTATTGATTTCTGGTACCCACCTGGTGTCCAATGCTGGTGCTATTTTAGAATTAACAAGTCTTTTCCTGTGGCAAAAGCGACTTCTAGCACCTAGGCTTGTGTAATGTTACCCATCTTGTCCCCTCACCTTCACCAAAAAGTCTCTAAGCAAGAAACAGAGGGCAGCCACGTAAGAAGGTAAGCTCTGGAAGAGCAGGGCCTGGGGTTCTGCTATTTCATTGTCTCTCTATCCTACCTCGCAGGAGGCCTTGAGCTAAGGAGGATTTGTAAAGAAAGCACTGTCGCACCCCAGAGAGAGCTCACCATTTTCAGAAAAGGAAGAGAATGGCGTCTCCAAACTAAAGGCTAATGAGTTTAACCTGGTGGTTGTTCGGTGGTTTTGGTCTCATCCAATTCTCCGTGACCCCATCTGGGGTTCCCCTGGCACAGACACTGGAGTGCTTTGCCATGTCCTTCTGCAGCTCAGTTTGTAGATGAGGAAAATGAGGCAAACAGGGTCAAGTGACTTGCCCGGGGTCACACAGCTAGTAAGGGTCTGAGGTCACATTTGAACTCAGGTCTTCCTGACTCCAGACAGGATGCTCTTTCTACTACACCACCTAGCTGCCCCAGCTTAACTTTGGTTCACAGATAAATTCTAGACACTGGTTAGCCAACACCTACGAAAGGAAGTGGCTATCACCAAGACCCAGCCAGGCCTCATCAAGAATTAGGTGTGCCGGGGCAGCTAGGTGGCCCAGTGGATAGAGCACCAGCCCTGGATTCAGGAGGACCCGAGTTCAAATCCAGCCTCAGACATTTGACACTTACTAGCTGTGTGACCCTGGGCAAGTCACTTAACCCCCATTGCCCCACAAAAAAGAAAGAAAAAATAATAAGCCAATCCTCCAAGGACAAGGATGTGGCAAATGTGCCTAGACTGTAGTTCATCACAGAAGATCTGAGGTCAATCAATGACTCACCACTAATCCAAAGGTCTCATGATATAAGAAGCTACCCACCTCCAGAGGGAGAACTGATGGACTCAATTTTTTTTTCTTTTCCTTTATTCTGTAATGTAGCTAATGTGGAAATGTTTTGCATGACTGTATATATGTAATAGGAATTGTATTTCTTGCCTTCTGGATGGGTGGGGAGGGAGGAGAGGAAGAAAGAGAATGTGGAACTAAAAATAAAAACCCCCAAACAAGCAAAAAGGATCTGAGGGTTTTAATGGACCACAAGCTCAACGAGGCAGCAATGTGATAAAGTCAAAAAAGCCAATGCATTGGTGTATGGCTTCCAGAATTAAAGAGGGGCCAGCCCCACTCAACCAGGTGTCCTGGTCAGACTACATGAGGAATATTATGTTCAGCTCTGGGTGCCGTATTTTAGGTCTTTGAATACGGAGCTTTACATACATTTATCTCCCTTAAGCCTCAGGACATCCCTGGGTGATAGCTACCAGTGCATTATTGTATCCTTTTAAAAGATGCCAAAACTGAGGTCCAGAAAAGCAAGGTGACTTGCTCAAGGTCACACACAGGCAGTCAGTGGAAGAGGTGGGACTGGAACCCAAGTCCTCTGACTCTAGTGCCCTTGCCACTGTGGGATCCTGCCATGTGTTTTGGTAAAGGTGGCAAAGAAGTTTGTGGGTGACTGAATCATCTGGGCCTCTGTGTCTCCCCTGCATTTGGGTGGGGTAGGGGGAACCTGGATCTTATCAGTCATGGAAAGGGTCCCTGTATACCTGAATGTGAACACCTGGCTGACCTCCAGTGCCTCAGAAAGGAGAACCATCTGGAATGGGAAACTGATCACATCCTGAGGCAAACGAAATCCCCCCAAATTCAGAGAGGAGTCACTAGAAATCTCTGCTTTCTGTAGTCATTATGCCCCCCTCCCCCATCCAGCATCTTCCCTAAGACCCCTTCTAGGTCTCTGCTCGGGCCTAGGAAAGCAAATATATAAGGGACTCGATTGTGTAGAAAGGAAAAGTCACTAGGTTCTGAATTAAGAGAAGGTGACTACTCTAGGAAAGACTGTTGAATTAAAGCTGGACTACATCTCTGAGGCCCCCTCCAGTTCTTAGAGTTGTGAAGCTCTAGTGAGGCTTTGAAGGGGTGCATCATGTAAGGTTATAATGACAGCCATCAATATCTGCAAAGCATACTGCAGACATTACCTCATCTGGACCAACCCTGTAAGGTAGGTGCTAGAGGGATTATGAAACCTATTTTACACATAGGGAAACTGAGGCACTGAGCACACAGCAAGTAAGTGATGGAGGCCGGACTCAGATCCAGGTCTTCCTGACTCCAACTTTAAAGCTCTTATCAACTATATTAAGTGGCCACAGCAGTTTCTGGCCTAATAATTTCGTTTGGCCACAAAGAGCGGTTACTTGGCCCACCTGGGCAATAAGTCCTTGGAACTCTGAATATAAAGGACTGATGTATCAGGATGCTGACGTCCCAGGACTGTTTCCATGGAACCCCATTGAAAGGAGAACAAGATGACGACATATTATTATTATTATTATTACTTCTCCATTATGGTAGAGAGGAATTTGTTGTTGTTGTTATTGGGTCGTTTTCAGTCATGTCTAAGTCTTTGTGACCCCTTTTAGGGGTGTTCTTGGCAGAGACACTGGACTGGTTTGCAGTTGCCTTCTCCATTTAATTTTACAGGTGAGAAAGCTGGGGCAAAGAGGGTGAAGTGACCTGCCCAGGGTCAGACAACTAAGAAGTGTCTGAGGCCAGATCTGAACTTAGGAAAATGAGGCCCAGAATTCTATCCACTACACCAGCTAGCTTCCCCAGAGATGATTAGGGTTAGACAAGATGGCGGGAGCCGTGACTTCTATCCAGAACATCAGCAAAAGCCGTGATCCCCTCAAAATCATTCTTTCAAACTGCTTGGAAACCTCCATTTTTCTTGCCTTAAAAAAAAAAAAAAAAAGAGTTCCTTGGTTGGAGAAGATCAGAGAAGCAGGACAGGCAGGGCCCCTGAACAAATGCCAGGCCTGCGGCCCATCCATCTTGTCCACCCTGGGCTTCTCCCTGATTTGGGAGCCACGGGGGAGGCCGGGCTGCCCAACCTCATTTTCTACCCAGCAGCCCAAGTCAACTGCTATTTTTAAAGCTGTCCTCATGACCTTGGCTTTGCATTTAACAGCATCTCTGTATTTGGACAGGAGAAATGCATTGTGGGCCACAGCTCATGACGCCATCTCTCGGGGCAGGGAGCCTTAACCTTTTCTGTGTCACAGCCCTCTCCAGAAGTCCCACGGCTCTCACGCACAGACGTCCCCTCACAATTACACCCTCAAACTGGATGCAATCAAATCCACAGGACTGCCAAGGAAACCAATTATACTGAAATTTCTTTTTAAGTTCTTAGATGCCGATGTAAGACCCCTTGGTCGAGGGCATGAGGGGCCACGATCTGCACTGGTGAAGGAACTACCTACATTGGGAAATCCTCAAAGTGCTGATTTATTTGGGGTTTAAGGGTAGTTTATTCTGTCTGGCTGGAGCAGGGAACAAACAGAATTTCTTATTTGGTCTTAGAGGAGCGGGGTTAAAATCCCTGTATTTACATACCCTCTACCTGCCTGAACCTGAGACACCCATTTAACACCTCTCTCTGTGGTCCTCAGTTTCCTCATTTGTAAAATGTAAAACTAAGGGGGCCCAGACCTTTTCTAAGATACATCAGGCTCCTTTTAGAGCTAAATCCTAAGAGGGGGCCAGGGTTTGAATGCTCTAAGTGACTTATTTACTGTGATCTTGGAATCAGCCACTTACGTTCTCTCTCAGCCTGTTACCTCATGTGTCAAATGTAAGGGCATCAGAATGCCTGCTCTCTAAGGGTCCCAGTGAGCCTCTGGCCACCCCACTGATTCACCCCCTGAAGTGCCCCTGACACAAGACTGGGAAGGGGAGTGAAGACAGAGCCACATCTGCCTCACTTCCAATGTCCTCTGAGTCACTGCTCCAGGAACCAGCACTCCTAGCTCTTAAAATACATCCCAGTCCCCCTTTCCCATCCCCCCATCCAGGACCTCACACTTGGGGAGACAAGGCCAGCTAGCTGCCCCGAAAGCCCTTCTCTTACCCAAAGAGCCAGGTTTTGGACTGAGAGCTGTCCCATTCGGTTTATGAGTCAAAAACCAACAACAATGTTTAGGGTGACTGGGAGGGGGGTGGGGTCCCTCTGGGCTTCTTTTAACTCACAACAGCAACCCCCAACAACGGCCCTGTGAGGTAGGTGGAAACTACCCCCACCTTACCGATGTGTAAACTGAGGCTCAAAAGGGAAGCTCACGAAGCTAGGAAGGGTTACAGGTCCAGAGCTCCAGGCCCCAAGTGCATCCCTCACCTGCAGCATCCTGCCCTCTGGGCAAAGCTGCATGAGAGGTGACGAAGGGCTGTGAGGAGGAGCCAAGGGGCATGACTGTGTGTGTCTGTGACACCCACACAATCACACTGGGGCAGGGAGAGACAAACTTCCCCTACCTGTAAAACAAAGGGGATTCTGCGGCCTCTTAGGTCCCTATGGCTGGGTGATCTTCATGATTCCCTTCAGCTCTCAAACCACAATCCTGTGAAATGTTGTAGCGCCACACACACACACACACACACACACACACACACACACACACACACACACACACACACACACACGAAATCGACAGAGATGGGTTTACAAATCATGAAGTAAAAGTGAGTAGTGTTGGTCAGATGCCGAGGAGGCACGAATGCATTGTAGAGCTGGGAATCGTACAACCGTTCTGGAAAGTTGCTTGGAATTCTGCAAATCAAGCTGCTGAAATGTTCATATCCTTTGACCTAGAGATGATTCTACCAGGAGCTATGTATCCATATGAGAAGAATAAGAAAAATGTCCCCAGATAAACCAAAATATTTACAGGAGCACTTTTGGTGGCAGCAAAAGACCTGGACACAAAGTAGACATCGTCTCTCAACTGGTGAAGAGCTGAACAAACTCTGATTCAGGAATGGACCAGATGATTACTGGTCTGTAAGGAATGATGAGCCCAGAGAACCACAAAGAACCCTACTGATGCAAAGGGAAGCAGACAGCACCAGGAAATCAACACACAGCTTGACCACACAACAAATGTAGAAATAGAAAGAAACAACCTCGGCTTCAAAGAGGAGGGATGAGAAGACCCCTCCTCGCCTCACACCTCTGCAAAGGTCAGAAGTCACAGACCCAAATGCTGCTTGTAACATTAGAGCTGGTAGATGTGTTGGGCCCTGATGGCTGGAGTTTCTTTCTCGCCTTCCCCTTTCTCTTTTTCACAAAATGCATCTCTTATAAGAAATGGTTCTCCGAGAGAAGAGAGGGGAGGGATACAGAGAAAAATATAGGTGATGTATATCGAAAAGATAGCAATAAAAATATTTTGTTTTTTAAAGTTGAGATGATTTTCTATGGAATGCCAAGCATCCCTGCCAATTGTTGAATTCATGCATGGCGTATAAGACACCATGCTAGGTGTCAAGGCACCAATCTCTTCATTTTCTTCCAAAATGTCATATCTTAGCCCAGTCAGACAGAAAAATCTGTTTCCATGTCATAAAGAAGATACAAGATGATAAAGCTTGCTCCCTTCTCCCAACTTCTTCCAAGAACAAACTTCTCCAACCAAAGGAAAAGGGTAACAGAGATGAGCCCCCAACCCCCATCACTAGAGGAAGGAGAAGGCAGCAAATGCTGAGAGCAGAAAACATGTTTGGCCTTACAAATGACTGACACAATTATAAAATACCAAAGCAGGATTGGTCATCCTCTGTGACATGGTGGTGTCTTCTGCTACGCCAGGGGGAAAAACCAAACTCAGAGAGAAGCTGGGGAGACCACCAACCCAATAACAGCTACTCCAGCCTAGTTAATTGCCTTTGGTACCCACCAACATTCCCCCTTTCACCCAATTTTCACAGCCAAGGGTCTCCAAATTCTACCTTTCTGCACTTCATGGGCACAAATGTTACCCCTGAGCTTCACTTACTACACTAAAAAAGGTGCCACCAACCAATGTGGAATGACATGGGCACCCAAGTTGACTATGAACCTTCATGAGGCCCATTTAAAAAAAAAAAGTTTCCTTATCATTTCAATGTCCTCCTGAACACCTCCTGACAACACTGACAAAAAAAATTCTCAGGGTCCTGTGAACCACAGACACTCCGAGAGACTGTTCAAACAGTCAAATATGTCAACAACATTAAAAAGGCACCTACTGTGTATGAGGTCTAGTGATAGGGATGCAGATCTTATGTTGGAGAGGTGGCAGGACAGACAAGGAAACACCACCTGTGCAAGATAGCCGAGGGGTCAGGCATCCAAGGGAGCCCAGAGACGAGTAAAAGCCAGGAGGGAGACTTAGGAGAGCCAAGGTCTGGCCCAGCCATCCTGTGGGACAAATGAGAAAACTGAAGCTCAGGGAAACAACTACTCTTCTACAGGGTAGACAGGACAGCTACCTTTCAATATTTGTGTGGCTGTCCCAGGGAGGGTGGCTTATTCTTGGTCGGCTTGGCCCCAGAGGGCAGGACCAGAAAACTGAGGCCCAGAGAGATGCAGTAAATCTTATGGGGGCTCCAAGGTGGACAAGACGGCCTAACCTGGCTTTGGTTGGCCCGAGAAGGCAGGACCGGCTAGAACATGCAAAGACAACGATTTAGGCTGCGTATTAGGAACAACTTCCCCAAAGCTAAGAGTGGAACAGAACACCTCATTTCCTCTCATGGCTGGGGGCTGGGGGCTGGGGGGCCAGGGGGCCATAAGTGAAAGCCAATGCTCACTCAGCTCCCTGGAAAGACAGCGGCTGATGGACGACCCATCAGAGACTCTAGGAGCCCTGCCTGAGCCACTGGGCTGTCTCATCTCAGCCTAGAAGAATGAATGAGTTAATTCTGGTCAGGACGCTGGAAATGTGAAGTGCTTGGCCCTGTTGTTATCTTCTCTGCATGGTCCACAGCCTTATATGGTGAGCAGCCTGGGCCCTGGGCGTCCTTCTGGGAGGGAGGGAAGGAGGGGCTCCACACGAGGATTCATTCCACTGTCCCTGGGGCAGCCTCTGATCTACTGTTACTGGAGTCATTTTTATTTGGTGTGTGTCTCTCTCTGGGGCCTGGCGCTCGCTCGCTCGCTCGCTCTCTCTCTCTCTCTCTCTCTCTCTCTCTCTCTCTCTCTCTCTCTCTCTCTCTCCCTCCCTTTCTGACCCATCCTTTTCCATGACTCTAATCTTCACAAAAGTTCCTCTTCCTAATTAATTGTATTAAAGAGCCAGGGGTTCAGTCACGTGCACACAAAGATGCCATCGCCTTTCAGAAAGAAGGTGGCCACCTCTTGGGCCTGGGCATTGAGGTGCCCCCAGTTCCTACCAGCCACTTAGTAGCTGCACCCTTCTCATGGGCAGTGCCAGGCCTCCTGGGATCTTTTAGCCCTGGTCTGTGCAGACCCAACCGGGCTAAGCCTAAGCTCCAGAGAATGGGGTTTAATGGGGACCATCAGAATATAGACTACAGATGGGCACATGTGCTCACTGAGGATAGCCAGGGATCCCTAGCTCAGCAAGGAGGAAATGGACAGAGAGAGAATGCTGGACCCGGAGGCAGGGAGACCCGTGTTCAAATCCTGCCAAGGCCACTTGGCAGCCTGTGAGACTAAGGATGTCATTCAATTTCTCCAAGCCTCAGTTTCCCTATCTGTAAAACAAAGGGGTTGGACCTCATGATCCCATGATTGCTCTGAGCTCTTATTCCATATTTAGTCATTTGATGCTCACAGCAACCCTGGGAGGCGTGTGCTATTATTAGACCCATTTTACATAAAAAGAACAAGATGCAAAGAGGTCCAGGGACTTGCCCAGAGTCATACAGCTAGTACACGACCCCTGAGGTCCCTGCAATTGCTGACCCTCTGGGATTTCTCAAGGACCTAAGGCAAGGGGATGACTCCCTGGCCTCCCTGTTAGTGGAGGGGCCGAGAGGGGCAAGCCTCAGGGCCCGTGGCCAGCTCCACCTCTGCGTAGGACACAGCAAAGACCCCCTTTACATGAGTCCCAGGACAAAAGAGCCACGGCGAGAACTCCCGAGGGCTCTGGGAACAGTGGGAGGAGTGGTCTGAGACAGGAAAGAGAGTTGCGGGGGCAGCTTCTCGGCTGCACGGAGAATTCAGTGTAGCAATGTGGAGCTGCACCTTCCACACGCCTGGGAGGGAGGTCATGGCTGGGGCGGAAGGGCTGGAAATCAGACCTCTGCAAGCACTGGAGAAACAGTGAGGAAGAGCTCTCTCAACACAGTGAGTGAGGGCAGCTCGGCCCCTCGAGACCACTTAGGAGATGCTTCACAAGCTGCCGTGGGCCGAACAAGCCAGGGATCTCTCCGAGCTCAGTCGGGCAGTCCAAAGTGTCAGATCGACACACTGCCTGAGTTCAAACCCAGCCTCAATTTCTCGATAGATGTGTGACCTTGGACAAGTACCACAACCTCTCCAGGCCTCAGTTTTCCCATGTGCAGAATGAGTAGAATAACAGCTCAAAGGGTTGTTGTTAGGATCGATAGAGATGACACAAAAAAAGTTAGCTGTTATTATTATGTCACCAGTTTGGTGCCCTCGACCCTGGCCGGCTCTGGGGCACCAAAAAATCCACTTACCTTTGCTTCCATCTTCATCCCCTACAAAATCAAGGCAACATTTGCTCACTGCCTTCAGAGAAAATGGAGAAAAGGCAAGGAAAATCCAGAGAGAGAGAGAGAGAGAGAGAGAGAGAGTGTATGACCCAGCACATGAGCCACTTCCAGGAGCGAGCAAGGACCCACTGGGACAACTCCAGAAGAACAAAAGGAAGGACCCTGGAGTTTGTTAGAAAGGGATACAGTCTCAATTCTATACAATGAAAACCTGGCTAATTCACAGAGCTGCTGGTCGGGGGGTGTCACTGGCCAATGAATACATCTGGAAGGCCAGATTCTTCAGACTGGAAAACCCAACCAAGGAGCCAAGGGTCCGGCGACCTTTGGCCTGGAAGGAAGACGTGTTTGGTGGCTTATTTCTAGAGAGCAGTTGGGATTCTTTCAAAAGCCCTACAAGGAAGTAGTGCAAGTATCCTGAGCTTCCTTTTACAGAGAGGTGAAAGCATCCTAGATTGAGAGGGAGAAGAGGCCTTAGAGGTGACTGAGGTCAAGGATTTTCAAAGTGGAGCCTGGGAATAATTCTTGGGGGTCCCCAAGATTCTGTGAGGTCAAAATGATTTAATAAGAAGAAGGCATTTTAATTTCTCTTACAGTAAACACCAATAAATATATAACCCGTATACACCCAAGCTCTTTGGGGGGGGTGTCCTCAAAACCTGATTATAATGGGGGCCTGAGACCACGGTTCTCGTACGGCCGATCCAGACCAACCTCTTGATTTTACAAATGAGAGGTTAAGTGAATCGTCCAAGGTCACAAAGGGAGTAAATGTCAAAGCTGGGGTTTAATCTTAGGTTGTCTGAGTTCAAATCCATCACTTATCTCCAGCCCCAAGTCCAGCCACAGCTATCTCTGCTATCACCTGCTGTAAAATTTCTTGAAAAAATTGGGAGGGGGGAAGGTGCGCGATGGGAGATGCCTACTGCTGCCTTTCCCCCTCTTCCTCCCTTGCTCCTTTTGCTTCTCCCCCTCCTCCTCTTCCATGTTCAGAAAAACCTGGAAAGGCAGAACTGCATGTACCAGTCGTCTGAGAGTTCTGGAATGTTCACAAGACCTCCCAATTTGCAGGTTTCTCCATCCCCCACCGAGGCATCTCTGCTCCCCTCCCCCACTCACAAGTAGACACACACACACACACACACACACACACACACACATCCCGCAGCTATGTCCACGAACCGCAGCTTAGTGAGCGGATCTTACTAAGCTGATCGTTCCCTCTACTTCCCCCTCCTCAACCTTACTCCATGATTTCATCTATATTCCAGCCAGATGGGCCTATTGGCTGTTTCCTGTAGAGGATGCTAGAGCAGCTAGGCTGTGCACTGGTTAGAGCCCCGAGCCTGGAGTTGGGAAGACCAAAGTTCAAATCCAGCCTCAGACACTAGCTATGTGACCCTGGGGAAGTCACTTCACCCAGTTTCCATCATCTGTACAATGAGTTGGAGAAAAAAATGGCAAACCACTCCTGTGTCTCTGCCAAGAAAACCCCAAACGGAGCCATGAAGAAGTCAGACACGACCAAAACAACTGAGCAACAGCCACCTCTGGGCCTCGGTACAGGGTGTTCCCTGTCCCCTCTACCTCTAGGTCACAATACCCACATTCCCAATTGTTGGCACTCCCCTCACCCCTTCAGCTAGGTAGCCCAGTGTATAGGGCGCTAGGCCTGAAGCCAAAAAGACTGGAGTTTAGATCTGCCCTTTGATGCCTACCAGCTGTGTGACTCTGGGCAAGTCACTTAACCACTGCCTGCTTCAGTTTCCTCAGCTATAAAACGGGGATGATTATAGCAGACATCTAAATGATTCCTCTTCTTACTGCCTCCTGCACCTGGATCCAAAGGAGAGGCTGGGCGATCCCTGGATGCTCAGGACATCACATGCAGAGGAGGTTCTAGCCCAGCTCACCTCCCAGGCCCCTTTCAGCATCCAAGATGCCAGCCTTCTTTTCACAGGGGCAGCTTGGGGCCACCGAGGGGCATAGAGTGCTGGGCCTGGAGTAAGGAAGACCTGAGTTCGAATCTGAGCTCAGACACTCCCCAGTTAATTGATCCTGGACAAGTCACGTAACTGCTGACTGCCTCCATTTCCTTAACTGTAAGATGGGAGATAATGGCCCCTACATCCAAGGACTTTATTGAGAATCAAATGAGATCATTTAAAGCACTTAGCACAGTGCCTGGCGCGTAGTATGGAGGTGCTTAATAAATGCTTGCCCCCCCACGCCCCCTTGCAGAAAACCAGAGGCAGGAAACAGGTAGCCAGGGAAAGGCAGAGCCCGGCTTGGATGAGACGAGAGCTCAGGCAAAGAACCAACCCTTCCAGGCCGGATGCTGACCGCTCAGAAGCTTGACCCTTTGGGGAAAGAGCTCTGCCCCCAAATCAGCCCCACGGACATCACCCTCTCCTTAAGAACCTGGAGAGATCCCCACCATGTCTCCCTGCCTAGAGGGGCTGAAGGAGCCCAGGGTTCCACTCTTGCCTGAGGGCCCCGGATGCTCTTTACAAGTTACTCTGTCAGCAGAACCTCACAGACAGTGAGGGGGGGGGGGGGGGGGGTCCACCATTATCCCCATTTCTCAGTTAAGAAAATTGAGGCCGGGTAAGGGATGGGGGGTTGGGGTGGGATAGTTAAGTGGTTTGCCCAGCTTCACACAATCATTGTCTGAGGTAGGCCACTGGGACATCTTGGTCTAACCACTTCATTTCTCTGGTCCATATTCAGAGTTTGAACAGGTCTTTCCTGTATTTAAAGGGCCTTCCCAGGGAGCCTGAGGTAAGGCTCATTCAAAGCTGTGGCTCATGCTGAGCTCACCCCTGGCCCATCAAAACCCATGGATCTTTTCTCTGCACAATCCCATCCAGCCACGCCCCCCCTCCCCGGTTTTACACTCAAGAATTTTCTTTTTGAAAAAGAAACTGGGGGGTGGGGGGCAGCTAGGTGGTGCAGTGGATAGAGCACTGGCCCCGGAGTCAGAAGTAACCTGAGTTCAAATCTGGCCTCAGACACTTAACTTACCAGCTGTGTGGCCCTGGGCAAGTCACTTAACCCCAACTGCCTCACTTCAAAAAAAAAAAAAAAAGAACATTGATAAATAATTAAAAAAAAAAACTGGGGCAGTTAGGTGGCGCAGTAGATAGAGCACTGGCCCGGCCCTGGAGTCAGGAGTACCTGAGTTCAAATCCAGCCTCAAACACTTAACACTTACTGGCTGTGTGACCCTGGGCAAGTCACTTAACCCCAACTGCCCCACTTAAAAAAAAAAAAAAAACCTGTAAGGCCTTATCTCTTCTCAAATTTCAATTTATTAACTAAGTCCAAAGACCAAGCCCATGGAGATCTTCCCGGACCCTGACTCTCAGTGCGTGAAGCAGGGACAAGGAAGAGCCCATGACGATAAAATGGTGGACTCCTGGGGTCAGCTATCTCCATCTGTCCAGGTTTCTTTGCCCTTGAACTCCATCATTTCATGGCCTTTTTAGAAGCAGATGGGGCACTGATCACGACTGGATTAGAATCCGTAGCACGGCATCAGTGACACGGAGACACGTCTGACAGCCTTCTCGGTGGGGCATTCCAAAGGACGCAGGCATTCTCGACGAGAAGGATTTCATGCCTGAGCCTTGGGATTCTGTACAGCCAAAGCTAGCTTCTCCTTCCCGGCCCAACTCCCAGATCCTCAGAGCCCTGGGCTAGGGCTTCTGAGAGTCATCCTTGGAATTCCATAGCTCAGCCTGTGCCCCACCCTCAACCCATCAGCGCGACTTCCTTACAAAACAAAATCAAATATATGGACGGCCTTCACTCTGCTGTTATATACATGAGATCTAAAAATAGGGAGCTGGCAAATAACTTCTGTTTCTATATTTGACCCAGGCATGTTTTCTTCATTGTTACCAGTCATACCCCTGAAAGCCATTCTCCACCAATAGGACCATGTTTCTAATTATCAGAGAGGAGACTGCTGTTCCTACGGATAGGCCTGGCTTCCTTGCAAAAGGAGAGGTTCACAGCGGTCAAGCAGCAAAGCTCGTGGCACCTCTATCAACTGGAGCAGAAGTTAATGAAGAAATCCAGGGAGCTTTGCAGAGAGGGAAAACCTCAACTCGGCATCAGGAGATCGGGATAGGGATCTGGCCTCAACACCCTCTCAAGAGCTATGTGGCCTTAAGCAAGTCCCTTGGGGGGGTGGGGAGGGGTGGGGGCTGAGAGCAGAGAAGGAAGTGGAAGAGAACCATAATCCTAATAGTATTAGAACAAGCCCAGCCCCAAAGAAGGGATTCTACTGCCTTGCAGAGGGAGAAGGCTCATGGATGGGCACACTGCAGATTTTTTACTTTTTCAATAGGTTGATAAAATGGGGTTTTGTTTTCTTTTTTTCCATATATATCCACATACACACACATCCTTTGTTGTATGGAATGGTTGGAGAGATCCAGAGGAGGAGAAGAAATATTGGTGGTGTAAAAAAGGGAAAAGAAATCAAGAAAATATGTTTAAAAAAGAATAGCGAGGGCAGCTAGGTGGCACAGTGGATAAAGCACTGGCCCTGGATTCAGGAGGATCTGAGTTCAAATCTGACCTCAGACACTTGATACTTACTAGCTGTGTGACCCTGGGCAAGTCACTTAACCCCCATTGCCCCGCAAAATTTAAAAAAATTTAATTTTAATTTAATTTAAAAAAAAAGAATAGCTAGTAGTGTTATCTGATCCTCCCAACAGCTGGGTGAGGGAGGTGCAACTATTCTCCCCCTTTCACTGATCAGGAAACTGAGGTAGAGAGATAGCAAGCCCTAAAGCCAAACCTCTGCTCTCCTACCAAGACCAAGCAGCTCAAAAGGACTGAGGCCGAGGCAGGATGTTCAGCCCCAGCCCCACGACTACCACAGGGTCTCTGAAGTCTGTGAGCAAAGAGGAGATGCCCCTCCCATGCTTCCTTCCAGGCTACTTCTGACCAGGAAATTCAATAGTAATTGGCCACCAAGCACTTAACTGGGAAGTTCGCAGCACCCCCAGGATTTTCAAGGGGTACACGGACAAGAAAAACAAGCTCTGACCTCAAGAAGGTTTTGTTCTACCGGCCGAACGACAAGCATTTATTAAGCACTGGCTGCATACAGGACATGAGACTAGAACTAGAGAGGAAGCTGCTCTGGGCCCTGCAGCGCGCAAGGAGCCTCCTTCTTCAGGGGTGACTGAGGGAGAGACCAGCCCCATGAGTCAGTCCCACAGCGGGGAGAGTGGCTGCTTCCAAACAGGAAAGGGAAATCTCTCCTTTTGCATAGTTCCCGAGGCCCAGGAGATGCCTCACCCTACAGGTAGGAAGGTCAAGACAGAGGCAGGAAGCAGGCGGGCTGAAAACAGGCCGCCCCGAGGCAGCCAATTGTGGAGAGAGCGCAAGGCCCAGGGCAGCCCAGGGCTGCGCAAAGGGACCCCGAGGGGAAACGCTCACTTTCTCTCCAGACCGTGTGGTAACCCCCCGGGCACAATCAAACAATGTATGAGCCGAGGGCCCACAGCCCATAGCCCACAGCCGGGCAGCTCAGGCCAATCCACTTGTGATCCCTTTCTCTGAATATTTTTGATGGTAAAGGTTAAAAGGTAAAAATAAAGTAGGAAATGCGACCTAGCCCCCTTCCCCATTTACTCTGATGCAGCTTTGTTTTTGTAATTAGAAAGAACGTTTTGTTATCCTTTGAGTTTTCCCTGGTTTAGAAGTAGGAGCCTCCAGGGGCACAAGGCAGGGAGGCCTACAGCCTCACCCAGGGTCTCACAGGAGCCTGCCTGAGAGCTGGGCCCCCAATGCAGTGACCCTGGGGGGGGGGGCGTCTTCCCTGGCACATCTTGGGATGTGCCTTTCCCTATGCATGCCACACAGTACCTTCCTTTTCCACCAGTACAGGCAGCCTTCCCCTCTGCCAGGATGAGGCTGTAGGAGATACCGCTCACGGGGCCCAAAGACTATAGCATTGGGGCCATGTCCCCCCAAATGACCTAACGATCTATTCCATTTCAACAGCACTGATTAAGTACTAAGTGTGCGCCAGGCCTTTAGAAGGGGTGCTAGGGAGACAGGAACAGAGAGGGTGGACGCACTCCTGGGAAATAATCCATAGGCCACCCGGGAGCCCACCACAGCCCACTTTGTTCTCTCAACCCTCACTTGGCTTGGTCCATTGATTTAAAAAGCATTGATGGGAAGAAATAAAATGAAGGGATGGTGAGAGGCACCTGTGTGGGGCCTACCTGTGTGAGGCACCAGAAGGCCTGAGTTAGGGTTCCTGCTTTTTATTTGACACTTGATGCCTTGTGTGACCCAGGACAAGGACTCGGTGGGCCTCAGTTTCCTAGGCTGGAAAGTAAGCATCTTGGTTATGATGATCTCCCCAAAATGGGTGATTTAGCCAGAAAATTAAAAAAAAAGAAAAGCCACCGCTCAGCTCAGCTACATGTAGAGGCGGTGCCATGGGTGCCACCACTCAGCTCAGCTCAGCTACATGTAGAGGCAGTGCCACGGGTGCCACTGCTCAGCTCAGCTCCATATAGAGGCAGTGCCACGGGTGCTCCGCAGAGCCCCAGAAAACGCCCAAACTGGGTCTGTCTGTGTGGCTGTCTCCAAGAACGATCCAAAGTGTTGCCCAACGGCCCAAACGGGCTGGACCTAGGAGAGACTAGAAACCTCAGCAGAAGGACGTTCAAGGGCCTGACTGCTGACGTCTGACTTCACTCAATAGCTTCAATCCTGTGATCGGGGATTTTTGTGCCCTTAATGGGCATGGAAGTAGCGCCGGCAGAGATGGCATGCCCACAGCCTCACAGCTGAGACCTCTTTCAGTGATCTTATGCCCAGCTGAAGGAGGGAGAAGGGAGGGTGCCTCCCCTTCCCCTTCCCCTCCACTCCTTCCAAAAGCCCAGGGGGCAGGGGCTTGCTTTCACTCCAGGCTGGGGGTTATCTACATAGGGCCTCATCCAACACAAAGGGATCAGGTATTCAGCGGGAGGATGAAGGAGTCCTTCTTTTGTCCCCTCCCCGGGCCCATTTCCGGCAATTAACTACATCCCTGAACCTTCCCCCTCCCCAACTTCTTAAGGTTCATCATTAGTTTTTCTAAGAGAAATCAACCGGCTTTGCAGGGAGGAAGTTCCCTGGCTTCCGGGAGGCCAAAGGCAGGGGCTTCCCAAGGCCCACCGCTTTAGAAAACTGTCTAACACTCCCCTCCTAAGTAGTACTAGGTGCTATCATTATACCCATTTTTTAAATGAGGAAACTGAGGCAGAGGGTGGCAAACTGATTTGACCTGACTGGAAACTGTTGCTAGATACTCATGGCAACACTATTTGTATTGCCCAACGCTGGAAGTCCTAGATGCGAGCGGCGGGAGGGAACAAGCCTTCTAAGGCAGCGATGGCCAGAGGGACCGAAAAGCCGAGATGATGAGGAGCTCAGAGGAAAGAGGAAATGTGGGGAGAGGTGATGGGACAAAAGCGGCATCAAAGTATACAGGAGAGGGGCAGCTAGGTGGAGCAGTAGTTAGAGCACCAGCCCTGGATTCAGGAGTACCTGAGTTCAAATCCGGCCTCAGACACTTGACACTTACTAGCTGTGTGACCCTGGGCAAGTCACTTAACCCCCATTGCCCCACAAAAAAAAAAAAAAAAAAAAAAAAAAAAGTATACAGGAGAGGGGCTACAAAGAGACTGGCACCCTCAGAGGGAGGGAAATATACACTGGGAGGAATCTCTGTATTTGATGGGAAGGAGTTACAAAGATAGTTAAGCGGTTTATAATGGTGTGTAGTATGTGATTTATAATCAAGCATTAAAATAATAGCAAATATAGGCCAAAGCTGGTGCAATAAGAAATAAATGAGAGGTGTATGATGGGATGCCGTGAGGTGGGCAGACCCAGGAGAAGGGCACAGAGGGCAAGCTCATCACTGAGACTGCTGTCGTTGCTCCGATTAAAGCCACGTCCAGTTCCGACCGTGGTGGATGGATCCACTGTCTCTGGGCAGAGATGGTGGATAACGGGGGTGGCAGAAAAGGGGAATCTCTTGATGTTTTGACTCAACTGCACCTATTTGATCCAAGGAAGGGTTAGGGGATTTTTAGGAATTGACTTTGATGGGGGGGAAATAGAAAGAATCAATAGTCTCCCCGCAAAGAATGCAGCTTCTTGGGAACAGGATGGTCCCATTTTTTGTCTCTAGTTCCTAGCACAATGTAAAGAAAAACAACGCAGAAAGGCTTAACGATTTGCACAAATGGTTACCCCCAATCCAGAGAACCAGGGATGGAGCGGGCACCCACCTTCTGACAGAAGCGTGTCGGAGCCAACACGACAAAGGAGACACGCTCTGGGGACAGAGCCCACGTGTGGCTCCCTTCTGCTTGACTGTTTATGAGTTACACGAAAGACATTTTTAACCTTTTTCTTGGGTGGTGATGATGGACGGAGGGGGCAATGAGCAAGAATGATGCCTTCCAAACAGAAATAAGAGAGTCAGTGAGGCAGCCTTCAAAATGCCCAGCTGGGAAGGGAAGGAGTGCAGAGGGAAGCGCCCCACAAGACAAGAAGGCCAGCCCGAGGTAACATGTTGGATGGATTAGAATACTTTGTAAAAGAGTAAGCTGGATATAGTAGAGGTTTGCGGCGTCACATAGAATTCTCCTTTGTATGTGGAACGTCCTTTCTTTTTTGGTATTCACTAGCTTTGGAAGAAAAAGGATTAAAAATAAAACATGGTCTTTGATTGACTGAATAAAGCATTTTTAAGGAAGAAAATAAAATGAGGGGATGGGACTAGGTAACAAGCCCCCTTCCCTCTCGGGCTCAGAGGGGGAATGGGGGAGAGGGGCCCAAATCTGAGCTCTCTCACTGTCTGGTGGAGTGACCTTGGCCTGGTCTTTACTTTGCCGGCCTCTGCTTCTTTGTCTGAAAAGCCAAGGGATTCTCTGTTCTCTTTCTTCTACAAATACTGTATCTGAGAAGCAGAGGGGATTGAGGGCCAACAAGGAGAGTGACAGGCGTGCCAAGAGAGTGAGTGGGAGAGAGGACGGAGAGTCATTAAGCCCCTATGGCTCACCAGGGTCACAGAGCAGGGAGGGCTAATGCTGCCTGTTGGTGAGAAACATGACTCCCTCCTGGGCTCCCTGAAGATCTATGGAACCAAAAGTGGAACTAGTTTCCAACAGCAATAGATTGGGCATCCAAGGACCTGGGTTCAAATCCCACTTCTGATGTTTAGTCCACGTGACTCTAGGCAAGTCACTTACCCTCTCTGTGCCTCAGTCTCCTCATCTGTCAAATGAGGAGTTAGGCTAGGGAAGGAATAGTTATCCCCATGTTGGAGCTCACCCCTCCAAGGAAGGGCAGGGACTTGTTCTGCAACAAGTCAGTGGGCTCACACCCAAGACTCCTGACTTCATACACTGCACCCTCTTTACAACGTCCAGCTTTAAAGAGTTGTCTGGGGGCTCTGAGAGCTTCAGAAATTGGCCCAGGGTCACACAGCCAGTATGGGTCAGAAGCAGGTCTTGAACCTGGGTGTTCCTAGCTCAGAGGCCAGCCATCTCACAATCCACTCCTCTAGGGATCTGGGCTGTACCTCGAAGGAACCCTAAAAACATTGAGGACCCAGAACCAGGCAAAGGAGGGGATTGGGAACAGAGAAGGCTTCCCATGGGGGAACGATGAGATCGGTGAGAGAAGCAGCCCTGAGTAAGCACCCTGCGCTGGCCTTGAGCCATCTGGCAATAGGGAGCCATCGAAGGTTTTTGAGAAGGAGTATGCCACATGTAAAGATGGCTTTAAGAAGGCCTGGCATGGGGTAGTGGGAAGAATGACAGATATGGTGTCCAAAGAACTGGGTTCCAATCCTGACACTATCCTCCTTAGCAACTGCCTGAATGAAGACAAGATGTTTCCCCTTCCTGTGCCTCAGTTTCCTTCTCTGCACAGTGACTGGGTGGAGCCATATGATTTCTAAAGTGAGAGTAAGGAGGATGGAGAGAGGCGGAGAGCCAGGGAGGTGAGACAAGGCCTCAGGAAGCATGGTGGCAATAGTAAAGATGCAAATAAAAATCATTGCAACAGCACTGATTTAGCGCTGGAAGGTTTGCAAAGCACTTGTTATCTCACTTAATCCTCCAACAAAGCTGTGAAGTAGGTATTGTTATTATCATCCCTATTTTTCATACAGATGAGGAAGCTAAATGAGACTTGCCCAAGGTCATGTTGTGTCTGCTGCAGAATTTTTTTTTTTTTTAGTGAGGCAATTGGGGTTAAGTGACATGCCCAGGGTCACACAGCTAGTAAGTGTTAAGTGTCTGAGGCCGGATTTGAACTCAGGTACTCCTGACTCCAGGGCCGGTGCTCCCTAGCTGCCCCTCTGCTGCAGAATTTGAACTCTGGTCTTCCTAACTTCAGCTCTAGTCCTCTATTACCCAGCTGCCTAATGAACAGTAAAAGACAAAGGGGGACAAGGCTATCCCTGGACCCTCTGGGTGCAGGCTGTTCCACTGTTCTGAAACCACATGGGGTCAACAGAGAGATCCCAAGCTAATTCCTTCTCCCTGGGCAAGCTGCCCCCTGGTGTTCACACAAGCTCCATGTCTGGCACGGCTGGCATCAGTGAGAAGCCAGCACATTCATCATGAGAGCCAGAGATGCCCACTGTGAGCCTGTCTTAACTCTAGCCAGTCATCCCCCAAATAAGGCCCTTGTCCCCAGAGGGCTGGGATTGATAGTGTCTCTATAGAGGTCTGAGAAAAATCTTTCAGCTCTCCTGGAACCCACTGGGGAAGCCTTCTGGCAGAATGAGGGGGATACTGAGTCAGGTTCTCCTCCAATTCCCCAGCCTCAATAGCTGCCAAGCAGCCTGTGATTTGAGGTGCACTTCACCAGCCCGTTAGGAGACAAAAACATCGTGGTTTCCCACGTTTGTGGTTTGTCTAATTCGTCCAGGCTGAGAGCCCGAAGTTCAGAACAGCTCAGGGAAGCAGGTGTGCCTGTGGTGTCTTGCTTGGGACCCAGAAGCCCAAGCATCCTTGCAAACACTCCCAAAAGCCAACTTCTTAAGGAGAACTGAGCATTGGGAACCCATATCTGCCATGAAGAACAACTGACCCTCACCGGGAGGAGCACCAGAGACTTTGCCCCTGTGGCCTAATTTTTTCTGAACCACACAATTAACTCTAAATTACCCAGGGTCAAAACAGTCTTCTAATTTAACAGCAGTGATAAAGACATAAATCACAATTGAGAAATATCTGTCTTACGACATTCCAGAAAAAACAACAACAATCAATTACCCTACCTTTATTGTGGGCTTTATTGGCTGACTTGGAAACGGAATGAATGGCTTCCAGCCCAGGCCCTGAACTAGCAGAGAACAGGGCTTCTGACCCTGTTCTGTGTTTGGGAGCCCTTTGGAAGCAAGCTAGAGAAACCCCTTCTCAGAACAGTGTTTAGAAATGCACAAAATGATGCGTATTATAATTAGATCATAATAATATAACATAGTAATCACATTATAACTATATAAGGTGTAATAATTATAACAGCATAATCTGTAATATATTACAACAATAGATGGATTTGATTGCAGAAGACTGAAATAAATTTTGTAACATAAATATATGTACATATACATTACATACATGTATGTGTATGTATGTATGTATGCATGCATGTATAATAGTTCCCAGCCCATAAGTTAAGAACTCTTGGCTTTAATAAAGGCCACTGGCTCAGTGAGACTTGGGTGACTTACTTGGTACTTTTATACCATTAACAAACTTCAAGATTCCATCTTTGGTCTGATAAAAATGAAGAACTGAGGTAGCCATTTTCAGGGGCATTTTGCTGCCCTTTGAAAAAACAAGAGGCAAAGTCAAAGAATTTCCACAAATAGTTTATAGCAGCTTCAAAGAAGATTTTGCACACACTTGTATTTAACTCATTACTGAAGATAAACCAAATTTGTTTGGGATCTTGGTGTCACAGACCTAGACACACACACACACACACACACACACTCCTCCCTCCTGCCTGTCCTCTGGGCTATTGGTGCCCAAGAGATTCACAGCTTCTCCCTCATCTTGTACAGTGAGCAGGCCAAGTCTTAAAATAAAATGAATTCTTTCTCCTTGGAATTTGAGCACAACCTCCAAAGTAAAATACAACCTGGGCTGGTGCAAGCTGTGGGAAACCTCAGACCCTCAAAGCAGCAAGCCCTGAGTAGTTGTTTCAATACTCCTGAGACCTGGTAAATTTCCCAGCATTCTTGTTTCTCAATCCCCATCCAATGGTTCGGAATTCCCAAAAAGTACATGAACTCGAGGTCATGGCAAAAGTGGCATGAAAAACCTGGGTTCTTTTCTACAGTAAGACATCATTAATTCCACCGCTGCCCCCCTCCCCATGCAAAGACACTGGTGCCCTCCCAAAAGCAGCTGGGGTAGGAAACAGCAGCGGTACCAGCAGGTCTCGGCTGGAACCCACAGTATCCCTAGGAAGTCTCATTTCTGTAGGTTTGTTTGTCCTTACAGGAAGGAGACCATGCTGCTGATTTGCTAAGAGTTATTCAGTCCCCAAATCCCCATGGGATTTGATAACCTTTAGAACTTCCTCAGGTTAGTGTGTGTGTGTGTGTGTGTGTGTGTGTGTGTGTGTGTGTGTGTGTGTCTTGCCTCCCCCCCCCCCATTGGCATAAGTCTAGGGAAGCCTATGGATTCTTTCTCAGAGTAATGGTTCAAAACGAATAAACTATAACAGGTAGGACGTCAAATGAACCTAATTATACTGAAATTCAATTATCAAAATTTAATAAAAAAAAGTTCATGATCCCTAGACTCAGGAGCCATGCTTGGTCAAGCCACTGACTGGAAGGCGGCTTCTTTGATTTTGTGGTGCTGAATGGGACTTGTGTTGAACAAACATTTAGTCCTAAGTAGAGAAGACTGGATAAACACATCCATCCATTTACTTAGTAAAGGTTTATTAACATCCCACCCCCACTCTAGCCCCCTGGTAGTGTTCATGCTGGGTGATGGGGACAGATGCATTATTGAGGATGAGGGGCCAGTTTCCCTCACCTTTCTGAAGGGCTAAAATTCATCTCTGGGTTTATAGTTCAAGGCAGAGGAGGGAATAAAAATCCCTTTCCCCAATAAATATCATTAAAGGACTTGGGTTTTCAGGACAATCGAATGCTGATTTTTTTCCCCCCAAAGGCCTGCCCAAAAGAATTCATCTCAGCCCTCCCCCCCCCCTTCTGGCCTGGTCATTTTCCTTCTCCCTGACAAGCGCCTTCCGACCACTGGTTTGCCTCTAATTAGACCAGGCGGTTTTTCGGCTGGGGTCCACGGACCAGCAAGGGGTAGCTAGAGGAATTTGAGGGAGTCCATAAACTTTCTTTTCACTAACCTTCACTTTCCATTGTAATCCTCTTTTATTCTGTGAATTCCAACACCTAATTCTGAGGAGTCCACAGGTTTCATCAGACGGCCCATGGGGTCCGGTCTGACAAAAAAAGGGCTAAGAGACCCTGACCCGGTTCAATTCTTTCTTAGACCCGACCCAGCTGCCAGCTTCAGGGGGACTGAGTAGACCAAGAAGGGAGGGTGGTATTTGTCACCCATGGGGGGGGGAATTTTGTGTCAAGGTGGCATATATTTCGGGTTTGGAGAAAAGGGTTATTCAAGTAACTACTGGTAGAGAAAGAAACAGCTGGGGGCCGTTGGGAAGGGGTTTGATCTCCTAGCCCGAGGTGGGGAAGGGTCACCCACCAGCCTCCCCCACCCCCAACAGAAAGAAACCTCAGGTCAAGGTGTAGATGCAGGGGAAGAGGGGGAGAGACGGGTGGGGGTTGGGTCATGCAGACCAGGGGGTTGAAGTTATCCCTGGGGAAGACACAGAAATCAAAACCACTCACT
Organism: Dromiciops gliroides; assembly: GCF_019393635.1. Lineage (NCBI taxonomy): Eukaryota > Metazoa > Chordata > Mammalia > Microbiotheria > Microbiotheriidae > Dromiciops > Dromiciops gliroides. The sequence continues at coordinate 276,482,529 of NC_057866.1, forward strand.
CTAAGCGGAGAAGGCGAGGGTGAGGGAAGTTCTCGCCCAGGAAGTCTGACCCACAAGCCCGAGTGGGGAAGGCAAAGGCCGGCTGCCCTTAACTCTCGGAGACTGGCTCTTTAACGGGTCTACCCAGATCCCCTCCCAAAGAAAAATCTGACTCCGGGGCCAGACTGCCCCTTTCCGAAGGTGACCCATCATTCTCTCGGGATCTCCAAGCACAACTTAACCTCCCGGGAGCCGAGGATCTCGGACTTTAGTCTGAGTGGGGAGATAGAGTTCACATTTTACCACCCAAGCCTCACACACGGCCCTGAGTTCTTCCGGTGTGGAATCAGTCCCAGTGGATCCCCTTTGCTAAAAGTATAGTCTGACTCAGTACAGTCTATTCGTCTGCAGCTACAAGCATTAATTTAGCGCCTTCTGGACGCAAGGTTCTGCGTCGGTGTGAGGAGGCACCAGGACACTAAGCGGAAGGCACCTAGCTTCCCCAGGCTAAGCCTGCCCACAAGATAAGAGGTAGGGGCTCTAGGGCCACACACGGTGCTCCTGGCTTGCTCTCCCCCCTCCCCCCCAGTGCCCAGATCCGCGTGCCTGGCCCTGCGGCACAGCCGGGCGGCCCCGGGTCGGCTCTCGGAGCACCGAAGGGCAGGCAGTCAGTGGGGAGTTGGCGGCGGTGCTTGCGTACAAGTTACACTGTTTCCAAGTTACCGGGAAAGTGCCGGCTCCGGCCTCGGGTCAGAGCTTTCCCGCGAGCGGCGTCCCGCTGCCCAGCCCGCACCGGCCCAGCGCCTGCACTTTCTCAGGCCCCGGGCCCAGGAGCCTGAGCAGCGACCCAGAGGAATGCGCCTAATGAGTTATCTATTAATCTCCAAGTACGGTTGGGGGGAAGGAGGGACGCTCAGTCCCAAGCTCAGTCCGCCCGCCCGCCCGCCCGGACCTCGCCAGTGATCCGCCAGGCAGACAGCCCGACGGAAATGCTCCTGGGTGGTCGGGATCGCCGCTCGTTCGAGCTGGTCAACCAAGAACTGGGAGGGACGGTGACCGGGACGATCTCCCCCTGCCCCGGACCGGCCGGGTTTGGGGGACCCGCCCGTCAGGGCGTGCGTCGTAGCCATGGAGAGCCCTGGCCCCGACTCCCTGCAGTGCCCGTCCCATAGGGCCCGTGCGCCCTGTCCAATAGGTCCACTCCCGGCACGTCCCGTCCGGTCCGTGGCAGCTCCAAGGAGCCCCAGGCGTCCGGGTAGTAGAGGAGAGCCCCGGGCCTCTTCCCACCCCCCACCCCGACCCGTCAGTCCGGCTCGATCCCCCCCCCCCCCGTCAGTGCAGGGGCGCGCTCGCGTCCGCCCGCCCGTACCTCTTCCTCCGGGAGGCCGCCGTCGCTCGGGCTGGGCTCCTTGTCGCTGCTGCCTCCTCCACCACCGCCTCCGCCGCCGCCTTTGGCGCTGCTGCTGTTCATGGTCCCGGGGGGCCCCGGCCGGCCAGCCGTGCGCGCGGGCGTCTGGGTGCGGGGCCCGGAGCTCGCCCCGCGACGGCAGTCCCCGCTCGCCTGGTCCCGTCTGGCTCGCTGGCCGGCCGCCCGACCGTCAGTCCGCCGGCCCGCGCACCCCGAGGGGTCGCCGCGGAGCCCGGACCAGGATGCGGGGCGAGAGGAAGGGAAAGAGGGCCGGGGTCCCGGAGGTGCGCGCCCCGCAGGGCCGGTGGGGGCCGGCGGGGGCCGGTGGCCGTGGCCCCGAAGGCTGGGAGGGACGCCGTGCGGGGTTCCGGGCACTGGCCCAGCCGCTGCTGCCGCTGCCGCTGCCGCAGCCGGGACAGGGAGAGGCGGCTGTGGCCGGCCCGTGTGCGCCAGCCCCGGGAAGTGGGAGAGTGAGAGCCTCCCGCCCCCCAGGCCGCCGCCGCCGCCGCTGCGGCCGCGTCCGCGTCGTCGCGTCCCACCCCCAGCCAGCGCCCCTCCCCCTCCCCGGCAGCCCCTCCCCCTCCCGCCCTCCGGGGCTGCGGCCCGAGGGGAAAGGACCGGAAAGTCCGAGGCCCGGCCCCCGCGGCCGCCCAGAAAAGGAGGGGCCTCGGGGCCTGGGATCAGAGTGCCCCGGCCCAGAGGCCCACCCCGCGGGATCCACGAGGACGCGACCGAGCCAAAGTCACTTGGGCGCCCTCTTCGAGCTTGAACCCCAGACCTGGCACTCCCGGGCCAGTGCGGACCTGAGCTGGCACGACCCGAGTACGTTCGGCCCAATTCAGCCCGTACTTAGGGGCTCGATTCGGCCCCGTACTGAGGGGGTGTGGGCCGCCTGGGTTCGAGATGGCCCAGTGCCAGGCTCCGGGGTAAGGGCCTTACACTCCCCTGGGACTGTATTTGCAGCTGAGGCCCCATAAGCAGTCAGTCAGTAGTCAGCCGAGCATCTCTTAAGCGCCTACTAAGCGCTGGGGATAGCAAAGCAAGGACGAAAGCCAGCCCCTGCCCTCGTGTAGTGCTCAGTCTAAAGGGGAAGAAGAGGGCCCAGTAGCTAAAAACTGTAGACAGAGCCGATGGATTGGAGATAACCCACACTACAAATAAGGCGAGCCCGCAGCCCAAAGCCTCTACAAAGGAAACTGAAAGTAGTGGGGGGGTGGGGGGGGAGGGAGGCTGGGAAAACTTTTGGGGGGGGGTAGTTGGGCTGAGCCTAGAACGCTGCTCCTCCTTCTCCTCCTCCCCCACCACAGCTGGGGTCCTCCGAGTGCTCACAAGGATAAGTTCCGGGCCCCCTAAGCATCCCATGATTCCTCAGGAAGTCACCTTCCCCCTACCTCCGGAACTGGACTCAACTCCGGACCGGGTGAAACACAGGAGGATCTGGTGATCTCAAAGGCCCCTTCCTCAGTCCGCCAGTAAATAATCATTTATTAATTGTCTGTTTTGTGCCGGGCACTGTGCTAACCCTTCGGGCTCTGAATGGCGTGATCTGGGGATTCAAAGTATCCAGAAGCAGGGTTTGGGGATGGGGGAGGGGCCTCAGCTTTGTGCTGAAGGAGCCCACATTCAATTCAACAAACTTCTCTCTGGGTTAGGTGGTCACAGCCATCCTCTGAATACTCCAGGACACCCATAATTGGGATCCACAGGTGTCCCAAGGTCTCTGCCCAACAATCCACTCAGGAAAACCCAAGTGGATGAAGAATGCCTACTGCGCCTATGGTGTAATAATAACAGTAAGAGGACTATGGCTAGCATTTAGATATCCCTGTAAGGTTTACATAGCACCCTGCATGTATTACCTCATTTGATCCTCACCACACCCATGGGAGGTAGGTCCCTATTCATATCCCCATTTTGAAGATGAGAAAACAGGTTGAGAGCAGGTAAGTGACTGGCCCAGGGTCACACAGCTAGTGTTGTCTAAGGCAGGATTTGTCTTTAACATTCCTTCCACTCCTTCCCCCAGCGGCCTGAGTACAATTCCTCAGATGGTGCTACTGGACGGTAAAGATAAACCTAAAATTAGACAGTGGGCCTGGACTGCTCTGGCACTTCCACTGGCCCCTAGCTGCTCCTTTGACCCAAAAGCCCACCCATATTCTTCTGGGAATGCTTTATCCCCCAGAGACAAAGAACACTGCAACAGTCAAAGAATCAAAATCAGAGCCTCGACAAAGGTCAGAGAGAGATGCCTGGTGGGTACAAGCAGATGTAGAATGTTTCCAATGGTGATTTGTGTGTCATAGAAAAGCTCTTATCCAGGAAATTTAAAAAAAGAAATAAAGAAACGCTGGTCGTGTTGTGGAAGCACCCAGGCAGACAGTCCAGGGACCCCAGAAGTCACAGGATACTAAAAGACCAATGGCACATGGATGGGTTGGGCCCCTGAGGAAGATCTAGGGTCAAGGGCCAGAGTCCTGGAGGAGGAGGTGATGCAGGCAGGTTGTGATCGCTCCTTGGCAGGAGCTTCACCAGAACCAAGGAAGACAGGCTCTGCCAGGCCGTCTCAATTGAAAGCACCAGCACTTTCCGCAGCTCTCTCAGGACATACCAACCCTCACGCCCAGCCATTGACCAGCAACGTTTTAGGGATAAGGAGATGGTGTCAAGGGGGAACCTTCCCAGCTTTTTTCCTCAAAGCGCAGCCCCTCTTTTCCTTTCCAAGGAGCTAGCTGTTCCAGCATCTTGAGTGGAAAAGGCTTTTCATAATAATAGCTAGTATTTATATGGCACTTTAAGTTTGGCAAAGTAGTCTCGTTTAACCCTCACACCAGCCCTGGGAGTAAAGTGCTATTATTATTGCCCCCACTTTATAAATGAGGAAACTGAGGCTGAGAGAGATGATGCAACTTGCCCAGGATCTTCTAGCTAGTAAGTAGCAGAGGCAGGATTTGAACTCAGGCCTTCTTGACTCTCAAATTTAACATTCTCTCTACTGTACCACCCAGGTGCCCTTAGTCTCTAACCAGTGAATCTTTGCCCCAGACTAAATCTCTTCAGAGCATCACTCCTAGCTAAATAGGCAATGCCTTCAGGCTCAAGAATACCTTTTGAGCTGGTGGTGTTTTAACTTTAAGACTGATTTTTTTTCATTATTGGGCCCATTTCTCTGGGGGAAACTACTCTAGCTTAAGGTGGGCATTACATATGTCTCCCTGTTTTATTGCATCTCGTCTGCACCTCCTCTCTCCACTGCCCTTCTAGCAAACACTGAGCTTCCCATTCAGAAACCTTCTGCTCTCTCCTGCAGATAAAGAGGGGGAGGGGGAGGGGAATGGACCTGGTTGTTATCTTCCTCCTGCCTTGCCTAGCCACATTCCTGGCTTTATGATGTTTATGTGGCCAGCTAAAGCTCCCAGAGCTTTGGGTTCCCCCACCTTTCTCTTTCCGGTTTGGGAATCCCCTTTCCATTGCCCTTAGGCAATGCAAGGATTATTGTGTCCATTTTACAAGTGAAGAAACTGAGTCTTCTCCGAGAGATTAAATAACAATCACATCTGGAGGAAGCCAAAGAAATGGGCCTGGAAGCCCCGTGGTCCGACACCTCTCCTAGGGCTCTATTGTGCCGCCTAAATAAAGAGCCCATAGCTCGGCTCCTTTCTTAGATAGCTTTCGAGGGAGCTCTGGGATCAGTAACTCTTAGAAATGAATAGTGACCTTGAGCTCCCATCCCGAATCAAGCCAATTTACTCTACCCCTCTCTTTGATCACAAGTGACAATTAATTGGTGGGGTTCTCAAAGAAAGAAAGACATTGCCTGGGGTGAAGAGAGCTCAGAGGGGACTCTGAGGGCTGACCTCATGAATAGGCAGCATAGGAAACTGCCCTTAAGACTCCCCCCTCCCCCCCAGATTACCTCTTCCTGAAATTATTCAGTACTTAAAATAATGTTTGCACCTCTCCTGTGGACTTGGTGTAGTTTTGTGTATTGTGATTGTGTACATATTCCCCTACTAGACTTTTAACTCCATCCTTGCACATAGTTATTGTTTGTCCTTCATTCTCAAGGAGGACCAAGTCATCAGGCTATGTCATGACTTGCACTGAATTGGGTTGAAGTGAGGGACGGCTGTGCAAGGTCACCAACCTCACTCTCTCCTCCAGAGACATTTGGGTCCAGTGGCAAGGTATACACCAGGACTACTGGAGAGAACCCCAGATGTTTAAGGCAATTGGGAGTGACTTGCCCAGGGTCACACACCTAGTAAGTGTCTGAGGTGAGATTTGAACTGAGATACTCTCAATTTCAAGGCTAGCACTCTCCACGGTGTCACCTAGCTGCTGCTTGCACACAGTAGGCTTGAGTTTATTAAATCTGAATTCTTTTGACTCCAGGCAATCCAGGACTTTGTCTCCAAACAACACATTCTATCAATCATTAATACATTAGTGTGAATGAATTTATCAGAGGACAAGCCCTGAAGGGGGAAATTAAAAAATGTAGGACACTTAGAGCCCAGAGGGGAGCCACAGAGTAAGAGAAAGCAGCTGAGAAAGGAGAATCCAGAATCTTGGTTGTTGTTTGCCCTTCATTCTCCAAGAGGACCATGACATTGGGAGGTGATGTCATGACTTGCACTGAATTTGATTTAAGTAAGGGAGGGCTGTGGGAAGTCACCAACCTCATTCTCTGCTCCAGAGCCATTTGGGTCCAGTGGCATGATATACATCAGGACGACTGGAGAGGACCCCAGATGTTTAAGGCAATTGGGGTTAAGTGACTTTCCCAGGGTCACACAGCTAGTAAGGGTCTGAGGGGAGATTTGAACTCAGATCCTCTTGACTTGCAGGGCTAGAGCTCTATCCACTTTGCAACCTAGCTGCCCCCAGGCTAACCTTACCAACCAAGTTTACCAAGATTCTGGACAGTTAGGTGGTGCAGTCTATAGAACACTGGCTCTGCAGTCAAGAGGGCCTGAGTTCAAATCTCGCCTCAGACCCTTTCTAGCTATGTGACCCTGGGAAAGTCACTTAACCCCAATTGCCTCAAACATCTGGAGTCCTCTCTAGTTGCCACTGGCCCCAGATGGCTCTGGAGGAGAGAGTGAGGCTGGTGACCTTGCACAGCCCTACCTCACATCTAATTCACTGCAAATCCTGACATCACCTCCTGAAGTCATGGTCCTCTCTGAGAATGAAGGACAAACAACAACAGCGTTAGCCTAAACTGGCAGCTATGCTTGGACAGGATTCGGCATATTTATATGGTCTTTAAAGTTGGCACAGGCCTTACAGACACTTCATTAGAGCCCTAGACAGTTCTGTGAGTGTGTGTGTTACAGGCATCGTTGTCTCCCTTCTACAGAGGAGCAAACCGCCTCAGAGAGGCCCGGCCACTTGTGTAGAGTCACACAGCTGGTGTCCTGGGCGGGACTGAAATCCAAGTCTCACTGACTCCATCCCTGTCCATCACTCTACCCACAACCCCGGCTGCTTTTCCGAAACAGAGAATGTGGTTGCGAGGGAAAACAAAGGAGACCACAGACTGGTCAAGCTGGGAGGGCCCTGAGAAGTTGTCAAATAAGCTTTATTTTACACTGACCATGTGCCAGGCTATGTTCTCAGCAACAGCCCTGGGAGTTAGGTTCTAACATCCTCATTTTGTAGATGAGGAAACTGAGGCAGGCAGGTTGGATGACTTGCCCAGGACAACACAGCTAGTGAGGGTCTGAGGTTGGATTTGAACTCAGGTCTTCCAGCATTCCATTTACTGTGTCATCTTGGACAGCTGCTACTTCTCTTCTCAGGGTTCTAGGAGACCCTAAATGACTGGGGAGTGGTTTTCTAAAGCTTTATTTTAAGAACTTCAACTATTGTGCTTCTCCTCAATGATTATCAATTGATATCTATTAATCAGCCAGCCTTAGGTCACTCCTAGCAAGAGACATTTACTAAAGTGGTATCATAAGTGCAGTTGGTTCAAAACCTTGGCCCCAGATGCCTGGGGCACCCTCTACCGTGGGCACATACAGAGTCCAGGGGCAAAGGTGGTGGTCTCCAGCTTGGAAAGCCCAGGACCCCAAGGGAGTGCTCACACCTTCTGGTTTCCAGAAGCTCTTTCTCCTCTTTCTGTAAGGTCTTCATGAAGCTCTCCTTAGACCCTGGTGCAATGTTCTGTCGGGCCCCTGGACAGGCCCTGAAGCTGCCTTTCCGAAGGCAGGGTGGCTACTCAGTTTCCAAAACAGATTCTGTCATCACCCTTCTGGGGATGCTGCTACGACGTCCAAATGCTCCAGCCCTCCAACGTTCACAAGGTCTTCCCAGCAATCTGGAGCGGGGAGGGAGTGGGGAGGAGAAGACACAGAGGCTCTCCTTCCTATCTTCCTTGTCACCCCCCCCCAACAACTCTCAGGGGCTCTAGGACTGCCATGTGCCCAATGTGACTTGCTTTATACACAACCCAAGGGGAATGACTGAATTTCCTCAACCAATCTCAACACATTTCCTGTGGATTCTCTATTTGCTATAATGTCTTTCAAGAACAGCTTTGACCTACTTTAATGCCTTTGGTTGGTTGATTGATTGATCCATAGAGCAGTTATCACTTCATTAAGGCGGCTATTTTAAGGGGAGAGGGATGAGGCAACTGAAAGGTTGATTCAATGGCTCCTCCTCCCACCCTTAGGATAAAAATGAAAGAACCCCTGCCTTCACAGAACTTACCTTCTTTTTGGGAGGTAGGGAGGGAGGGAATACAGCACGAAAACAGATACATGTGTGGAAAGTATGTAGAGAACAACCCATTCAGAGGTTGGTGTCTGTCTGTATGTTTTCCGACATGTTTCTCTTCATTCTTACAGTCATCATTTCTTATTATTCAGTAATATTCCATCGCATCCAGGTGCCACACTTTATTTAGCCATGTTCCAACTCAATAAGAATCGACTGTTCCCAGGGTTTTGCTACCATGAAAAGTGCTGTTACAAACATTTGGGAGTGGGTGGTCAATGGAACCTTTCTTTCTAACACTGACTTTCTCAGAGTCCAGTTCTAGTACTGGGGATTCTAGGTCAAAGCTTATGGGCATTTGAGCCCAAATTATATGAGAATGGGTTGAAAGAAAAGGGGATCTCTAGCTAATTCCATACTTCCCAGGCTGAAGGTCATTTTTCCGGGGTAGAGAAAGCAGAAGCAAAATAGAATGTTATTGGGGGCAGCTGGGTGGCGAAGTGGATAAAACACTGGCCCTGGATTCAGGAGGACCTGAGTTCAAATTCGGCCTCAGACACTTGACACTTACTAGCTGTGTGACCCTGGGCAACCCTCATTGCCCTGAAAAAAAAAATAGAATGCTATTCCTTCTGCCTTCTCTCCCCAAGCTTCAGTCTTCTCACCCTCCCAATCTGCCTGAACAAGGGTCACATCCCCGCTTTGAATCTGTCTCTACCTCTTTCCCCCTCTGTTCCAATGCCCTTTCACCTGCGTGCATCTCCTTATCCCAGGTTCAACTTCTGGGTCAATCTGCCATATTGAAACAGCAGAATGACCAAAGGAAGTCTCCAAATAGGCAAATAGATCCTCTGTAAACATTAACAGGCTCAAATGAAATGTGGTATAGGTAGAGGTTGACCGAGATGCATGACCGCACTGCATGAAATCGACAATTCCAAGAGCCGGGGCCTATCTGATTGGTCCTCACTTTGGAATATCAAATCAGGGCAGGTTAGAGAGAGTAGGGTGCTTAAAGGTGAGCAAAGCTGACCCAGAGGCCCCAAGAGAGGGAGAGTTATTTGGCCAAGGTCTCACTGTGAATCGGGGGCAGAGCTGGGAGCAGGAACAAAGAAAATGAACATTTATGAAGAGCAAACTGTGTGCCAGTCACTGTATGGCTCGCTTCACAATGTGATTTCCTTCGGTCTTACAGCTGCCCTGGGAGGTGGTTGCTATTAGCATCCACCATTTTATCATTAAGAAAACTGAGCAGACAGGTTTACCCCCGGGGGAGAGGAGGTCACACAGCTGGTAGAAGTCTGAGATGGGATTTGAACTCAGGTCTTCCTGATGCTAGGCTCAGAACTCCATCCACTGTGCCTCCTAACTGTCCCTAGACCAAGATATAATGTCTCCTGACTCTTGTCAGGTGTTCTTTCTTGATGATACAGTGTTTAGGGAAGAGTGACCTCCCAGTCAATCAGGGACATATCTCCTAGACTCAGCACTGAGCAGTGACTTGGGATGATTCTTCTAGGTGTTCCTTGAAGCCTAGGTGGCAAGCCTTAATAGTTATTATCAAGTTGAACCCTATGCCATCTTCCTCACTCTGGTACTTCCTGGCTAAGTCTCTTGGCCTCCCTGTCTTGTCTAGGGGACACATTTTCTCCTTGACGACTACATCTCCCAAAAGCCTGTGTGGGGGTCAGTAGATGGTGAGCAGACTCCCTTGTGGACCCTGGTTGGATAAGAACCTTTGCAGGTACAAACTCTCGTGAGAAAGCTAGGATACAGGAAGCTTTGAGAAAGTAGAGAAGAGAGAGAAGAGGAGGTCATGGAGACAGGAAGGACTAACAGAGGGTTTTCTTTCTGTCTGCTGGGAAGCAGTAGCTACAGGGGTCTTCTTAGTCGTGGTTTCCAGCCTGAAGAGACAAAGCCTCTGTTAGCGTCAGGACTTCTTCAGAGCACCGAGCTACCCAGCATTCCTCGTCCCTTCTGGATCTGCTGACAAGTCTGCCTGCATCCTGGCTCTGGTCACTGGTTTGCAACAAGCTTCCCATCAGGGGTGTGGCCAGTTCTCAACATCATGCATCAAGCAACACCATCGCTTCCAAGGTAACATCGTCTGCTGTGAATCCTGACGAGGTTGTGGGGAATGTGTCTCCTGAAGAAGCTTGCCTCGCTCCATGTAAAATGGGCAAACCGCTGCTCGCACTCCCTTCCTCACAGTGTTGCAAAGCGACTGGCACATAACAGGTGCTTAATAACTGCACCTTGGTGGATCGATTGAAATATTAAAGTGCTCTAGGAAATCGTCGTTGTTCATCTTGTAGCTCCAAGTATGGGTTCAAGGATCTTTATTCCACAGTAAGGGCTGCTTCTTCTGTGATGATCTCACCCCGGGCTGAAGTTCACTTGTGTAAACATGAGAAGTTTGCTTGTGTAAATACAACACACCTCAGAGCCGGCATCACTGGGGCCTGGACCTCAGTGATTTCTCAGTGCTTGGAAGTAGAAGTGACTTCAAGAGAAGACAGAAGAGGAGGAGGAGGAGAAAAGAGTGAGTGAACAAAAGGAATCCAGGAGATGGGTGGCTGTTAGGAGACCGTTTCTGAGGGTGCCTCCAACCCTGACGATTGTGAGCAATTGAGAGAGCCCTCAGATGTCTTCATTCCCATGTCAGCTCTGACCCCGCTGGGGACTTTCCTCTTCTAAGGGGCTGCAGGCACTGCTGGGTACAGCTTGTGACCCACCTCTGGCAACTTTGCCACAGCTCGGAGGGAACAGGTATGGAAAACGAAGTACATCTCACCCAATAGTATCCTACGGAGGTTAGCCCATCGGATTCCCTGGCCTCTTTTTTTTTCCCTGGCCTCTTTTTAATGGGTAACTCTGTTAAACATTTCTGGCAATGATTAGTTTGTTCATTTTTAATCCCATGCTATCCCAGAGCCTGAGGGTGTTTTTCCCCTTTTTCTATCTTTGCCATTGTGCTTCTTGCCTCATTAACCTATGTAGCTTCCCTGATAAGGTCACTCTCCCAACTTACACTAACCCATTGGGTTTCCAAAGGATGGTTGACTGCTTTTCCCTTCCAGGTTGCAGAGATAACCATGAGGGCTGGGATTTACGCTACTGTCACTCACAAGCCCCCATGGGGTGGTCTTCCCATTATCAATCAACCAATAGAACTCTACAGAAAACAGTCACCCAGGGCACGCTCTCCCCTTGCACATATAATGTCCTTGGGAGAGCGGGCTCGCACTTAAAATACAATGGGGGAATCGGGGTGGCACAGTGGATAGAGTGCAGGACCTGGGGTCAGGAAGATATCTTCCTGACGTCAAATCTGGCCTCAGATACTTACTAGCTGTGTGAACCCGAGCAAGTCACTGCATCTTGTTGCCTCAGTTCCTCATCTGTAAAATGAACTGGAGAAGGAAATGGCAAACCACTCTGGTATCTTTGCCAAGAAATCCCTAAATAAGGTTACAGAGTTAGATATGACTGAGGAAAGACCGAACATCACCAAACAGTGAGGGACATGTGAAGAGAATACCTGTAGCTACCAACTTAAAGTCTCCCCACAGAGTCCCCAGCAAGTCGGCTTTGGGATGTGTCACCCATGATGGATAAGTTGTTCCTTTGCTCAAGAGAGCTGGCTCTTGTCAGAGCATGACACCTCCACTGGGGGCTTCCCTTTAGATATTCTTGCTCCTTGTGCACTTTCCTTCAGAGACTCCTGGCAATGTTGCTGTGGCAATCACAACCCTGTCTGACTCCTCAGACCCGATTCTGCTCTCTCCCCTCGTGTGACCCCTGATGGACCTCAGGAGATCCCGCACTGCTTGGTGACCTGGGCAGTCCCCTTTCACTATACTCCAAAGATCCCAGACAGCATGGATGTCAGGATCTCTTCTCCTCTCACTCTCCTTACCAAGGTTACTCTTAGGCAGATGGAGGTCTTCCCTCATCTGCCCACTTACCTAGCACATGGACAAGTAGCCATGGTGGGAACCAATCAGCTGCAAGTCTTTTCTCTTGCTATTTGGTACATCTGTGGTGTGGGCTAAAGGGCAGTTAGCTTCATATTTCTTCCCAGTAAATATATCAATACCAACCAGGTGAACCTTGGCTCCGAGCTGTGGCAAAGTTGCCAGAGGTGGGTCACAAGCTGTACCCAGCAGTGCCTGCAGCCCCTTAGAAGAGGAAAGTCCCCAGCAGGGTCAGAGCTGACATGGGAATGAAGGCATCTGAGGGCTCTCTCAATTGCTCTCTAGGCTTGCTGGTGCCTTGTGGTAAGACAATTGAGACTGCATTTCCCATCTCGACTCTTTTACGGGGATGGCCTTTGAGCCCCACAAAGCAATTCTCATACAAGGCAGACACTGCATTAAAAGGGTAGCTGGGGCCCCTGTTTCCTCCACCCACCTCAAAGTCCAGGTCATTTGCCATTTGGAAAAATTTCCATTCCAATGGCTGGCCACCCCTTTTGCCCACCTCAAGGTCAGTTGCCAGCACCAAGCCCCTAGCTATGGATGGGGCTCTGATTGCGGGAATTACTTCCCAGGCAGAATCCTAGAGTCACAGAATCTCAGATCTGGAAGAAATACACTTCATCTCCAGGTCCTCCACTGCCAGCCCCATAGCTGTATTCCTGTATTGTAAAACCTTCCTTGTGGGATTGTTGTGGAGCTTGTCCAACTGGAGAAGTGTAAGCTCTTCAAAACTGTCTGCATTAGGACTGGAACCCTACCCAGGCTCAGGAAAGGGATTTCCCCTTCTCTGGATGTTCCTCCCATTTCTGAGTGGAAGAGATAGAAATGCTTCTTCTTCTGATGCTGTTGAGACTTTAGCATCTTCCTTCACTCCAAGTGTTCCTGCCTACAGAACTTATTCAAGAGGGATGAGGGCATGATGCTCTTGGATCCTGGAGCATCACTCTGAAGGTGGACCCCAAGGTCTATCTATAGGACTCATTCCTTCTTTCCTTCCTTCCTTCATTTATTCACCAAGTATTTGTTAAGCACCTGAAAGGTGGGGCAGCATAGTGGAAAGAAAGGTGGCACTGGAGACATACTGATGCATCCTGTAACCCTTCAGTGCAAGCAAGCATTTATTAAGCACCTCCCAAATGCTAGACATTTTGTTAGGTACTGTATATACAATGACAAAAACAGAAATATCTCTGCCCTTAAGGAATATGCATTCTGATGTGGGAGAAAACATGCACTTAGAGACAAGGATAGGGACTGGAATTGTGATTTCACCTGGGAACAATCAGATGGGGAAACTCCTACTAATGTAAGTCTCTAGGGGGCAAAAGACAAGTGACCCTTTAGAATCCCATTGTCTCAAAGCGTCACAGTCGATATGTTGGAATAGTTGGGACTTAAATACCACATTGCCATTAGATGAAGATATAAAACAATGGGAGGGAAGGAGGCACTAGAATTTGAGAAAGCAGGAAAGGCCTGACGAGGAAGGCACAATCCGAGTCTTCATAAATACCAAGGATTCCCAGGAGGCAGCGATGAAGAGAGATGGCATTGCAGCCATAGGGCGTAGCCAGTGCAAATGATGGATGGAAAATAATGGAAAAGGTAGTGGAGAAGACCAAGCTGGCCACTCTGTCTGAATCATAGAGTACATGGAGGGAGTAATAATTACCTGCTGGGCTTGGAAAGCTAAGATGGAGCCAGGTTGTGAATTAATTAACATTATACATGTATATGTATGCATGTGTATAGGCTTATATGTGTACATGTGTGTATGATGTTAATTACATGCACATGTATAGATCTGTTTATATACACACATGTATAATGTTAATCACACGTGTGTCTTATACACATGTGTATACATATACAAGTATACTGTTACTTATATGTACACGTTTGTGTGCACATTCGTACACATACACGTATACACAGAGAGGGGGCAGGGAAGTAATCCATAACATGGCCCTTCTCAGGTGAACAGCTTGGAAGGCAGCAGCATCTTCATCAGTGAAGAGAAGACCACAGCAGCTCTTTGGCAGGAGGCAGTGAACCGCAGGATTCTGAGCAGGGACACCATGTGTAGCCTACCAGCTCTCTGAGCTCAGATACACAAGAGGAGGTGAAATCTAACCTCAGTGGCCCAGAAAATGGAAGTCAAGACAAACTGATAGCTGACCAAGCATCAAAGAGTGTGGGAGGAGACAGAGCCCAGCACTAGCAAAGTTCCAGATCAGGAAGTAATGCTGGAGCTGGTAGTAAACAGAAGAAGACACTGACCGCCACGAAGCAGTATTACGTGTCAAGAGCCAGCCAGAACCAAAAGCCAGAAGAGAGTAATTCCACCTAAAGTATAAACAGAGCCCCAGGAAAAGTAAATGGTTGGGCCAAAAGGACCACCAGAGTGCCTGGAGTCAATGAAACAAGAGATAAAAAATGAAGTAAGAGCTGGGGGGGGGGGAGGGGAAGTGGAAGGAGAGTAAATAACTTAGAATAGAAGGTGAAGACCCTTACCTGAGAAACGGACTTCAACGTCTTCCTCTTCAGCGTCTTCCAGGGTACGGGAGTTACTGAAAACACAATGAGACTCTCAAAGCAGCTGTAGAGTCCTCCCTGATCTGCCCACTTTCCACCTTTTGTCTGCCCAGGGCATGGGAAGAAGGATCAGGGAAGTGATCGAAGGCTCAGAATCGGTAAGTACTTGGAGAAATCAAGGGGGAGGCACCAGGGTTTGGTACCGCTTCTCATTGGTCTCACCACTGCAGAGGTGTTTTGTGTAATCGTGCGTTGGTAAATGTTTAACAACTAGCTCATGTGTGTGGGGGGGGGAGTACATTTGCCATACTCTTAAACCTCATCTGTATCATGAATGTTTTCTCCATCACTTTAAGTCTAGACAATCAACAACACAATAAATCAAGCCCTGATTTGAAGTGTTTGCTGAGTTCTAAGGTGTAAATGCTCTACCCTTTGACCCAGCAATACCACTTTGGGGTCTTTTTCCCAAAGAGATCATGGAAAGGGGGAAAGGGACCCACATGTACAAAAATATTGATAGCTGCTCTTTATGTGGTGGCAAGGAATTGGAAGTTGAGGGGGTGCCCATCAATTGGGGAATGGCTGGACAAGTTGTGGTAAATGAATACAATGGAATACTATTGTGCTGTAAGAAATGATGAGCAGAAGGAGTTCAGAGAAACCTGGAGGGTCTTACGTGAGCTGATGATGAGTGAGATGAGCAGAACCAGGAGAACATTGTACACAGTATCATCAACATTGAGTGTTGATCTACTGTGATGGACTATATCCTTCTCACCAATGCAATGGTACAGAAGAGTTCCAGGGAACTCATGATAGAAGAGGATCTCCAAATCCAAAAAAAAAAAAAAAAATGAACTGCGGAGTATAGATGCTGAATGAACCATTTCTTTCAACTATTTCTTTTGTTTTTGGTGCTGTTTTTTTTTTCCTATTTTGAGGTTTTTCATCATTGCTCTGATTTTTTCTCTTATAACAGGACTAATGCAGAAATAGGATTAATGTTATGTGTATATATATATATATATATGTGTGTGTGTATAGATATATATCTATGTATATAGATATATAGATGTATAGATTACCTGCTGTCTAGGGGAGGGGAGGGAGGGAGAAAAATCTGAAATTGTAAAGCTTGTATAAACAAAAGTTGAGAACTATCTTCACATGTAACAGAAAAAAATAAAATACCTTATATGTAAAAAAAAAAGAAAATAAATAAGGTGTAAATGCTCACAGTGAAAATTTAACAATCAGCTTTCAGAAACTGGTCAAGCTGGCTCCAGCATGCTCCTGGTTAAGGCCAACTCGTCAAACATATTATTCATAGAAATCAGGACCAAAAGAGACCATAGAGATCTAGTTCTCATTCACCAGCAGAAGAAACTGAGGATTATTATGTGCCTTAACCACATAGGTAGTAAGAAATAGGGGCCACTGGGTGGTGCAGTGAATAGAGTTCTGGGCCTGGAGTCAGGAAGACCTGAGTTCATTTCAGACCTCAGACACTTACTGGCTGTATGACCCTGGCCAAGTCACTTAACCCTGTCTGCCTCAGTTTCCTCATCTGTAAAATGAACCAGGGAAGGAAATGACAAACCACTCCAGTATCCTGGCCAAGAAAACTCCAAATGGAGCCATAAAGAGTTGGACAAGACTGAACTGGATGAACAACAAAAAATAAGAAGTAGAGCTGGGGATTCAGACTCAGAAACCCTGGTTAATACAGGTTATATGCCTGCTAGTACAGGCACAGATGTGAAGCTAGGAACTACTCTCCAGAATCGACCCTAAGCAGAGAAATTGTAGTCTGGGGTAGTAGAGTTTATATTTCTGTAAGGGCTAAATTGTCAGGTCGTTGCAGTGGGAGAGGCAGAAAAGTCCCCCTTTTCTAATTGGGGCAGAGATCACCATGTTCTAGGACTGTGGAAAGCAAGGCCTGGTTAGAAAGGATTCCAGTGTGTTCGTGCATGCCGTTGATCACAAGAGTAATGTTATGATAGGAGAACACTGGTTCTAGGATATCCTGGGCTTCAGGGCATATGGGCAAAGCTGAGGATGAGGGACCTCTATAGGGGAGTGGAGGGATTTCTGGAAGGCAGAAGCCAGATGGAGCTTTTGCAAGTCCCTATGATAGGGACTCAGCTGCTGAGTATTGTTGCTGAGGAAGTCCTGAGCTAGCACTGGGAGCTTCTGGGCTGGGCTATAAGGTGGCACTGAGGAGTCCGAATAAAGACAGCAGATGTGGGGATGATGTAAGCGAGCAGATCCCCTTGGGCCAGCAGCTGGACATGAATGGGTACTACCTGTGTCAATATGTCCAACTCCATCAATGTTCCCAAGCCTTTCCCTCTTGGTAGTACAGGTTTTGTGTATTCCTGGGGGGAGAAGGGACTGGTCTTACTTCCTCATTATACAGAGTTGGGTGATTTGTAGTACGGCAGTGGTAAGGAAGCCAGTCCCAAAGCCAGGAAGACTGGGCTTGTGACCCACCTCTGCTACCCATTGGCTGTGTCACATCTCCCAGAGTTCTAAACAGTTCTCTAAGACGGATGCTGAAGAGAATGCACCTGCCTGCACTGGTCAGGAAGGGAGATTTCCTCATGGGTGAGCTTTAGATAGCAGTGAAATCACAGGTGGGGTCACTGGCCCCCAAGATTAAATGTCTGCTGATAGTCTTTGTTGACTAACAATAGTTGGATCCTAGGGTAGAGCTATAACTGAGCCAAATCCTGCTGTTCCCAGCGATGACACATGGACTAATTTCACTGTTTCCGAAGATTGAAACTGCCAAGAGAAGAGGAATCCAGGAACCTGACTTGACACACAGAGTATAGTAAGAGTAATTATATATCCATCCAGATGTTACAGTAGCCATTCCAACCCCAAGAGAACCCTTTTCTCTTTGCTGAACGTTTTCTTTGCATAGTTTGCATTTGAAATTGTGCCCTTTTAAAATAAAACTGATTTATTTGTAATTTCTTTTTAACATTCATTTTAAAAAATTTCGAGTTCCAAATTCTCTTCCTCTCTCCAGCCCCTCCCCCACACCCACTGAAGGGCAAGCAATATGATACCAATTATACATGTAAATCATGCCAAACAGATTTCCATATTAGCCGTGTTAACACCCCCCCCACCCAAAGCAAGAACAACAAAGAAAGTGAAAACCATAAACTTCAGCCTGCATTCAGAGTTCATCAGTTCTCTCTTTGGAGGTGGATACCAATTTTTTCATCATAAATTCTTCAGAATTGTCTTAGATCGGGGCAGCTGGGTGGCGCAGTGGATAGAGCACCAGCCCTGGAGTCAGGAGGACCTGAGTTCAAATCTGGCCTCAGACACTTAACACTTATTAGCTGTGTGACCCTGGGCAAGTCACTTAACCCCCATTGCCTCACCAAAACAAAAACAAAAACAGAATTGTCTTAGATTGCTGAGAATAACTAATTCAGTCACAATTGGTCATCATACAACCGTGCTGTTACTATGTACTAATGTTCTCCTGGTTCTGTTCACTTCACTTTGCATCAGTTCATATTAAGTCTTCCCAGGTTTTTCTGAAACCATCCTGCTTGTCATTTCTTATAGTACAATGCTATTTCATCACAATCATATATCATTACCTCTGGCATGTACTTTGCGGGCTCTGTCTCTACTTCCACTAAGTCAGGTGTGGGGTGGAGGTGAGCAAAGACATTCCCCAATTGATAGTCATCTTCTCGATGGCCAATTCTTTGCCACCACAGAGATGCTATAAATATGTTTGCATATATGAGTCCTTTTCCTTTTTATTTGTCTCTTTGGGATACAGACCTTGTAGCAGTATTGCTGGGTCAGAGGATATGTACAGTTTCTAGCCCTTTGGTCATAGTCCAAATTGTTCTCCAGAATTGTTGGACTAGTTCACAGTTCTACCAACAATGTATTAGTGTTTTTGCTTTTCCACATCCCCTCCATCATTTGTCATTTCCCTTTTCTGCCACATTAGCCAATCTGTTGGGTGTGAGCTACTGCCTCTGAATTGTTTTAATTTGCATCACTCTAATTATTAGTGATTTAAAGTGTTTTTTCATAGAGCTATTGATAGCTTTGATTTATTCCTTGGAAAGCTGCCTGTTCATATCTTTTGACCATTTATCAATTGGGGAACAGTTCTTATTTTTATAAATTTGGCTCAGTTCCCTATACATATTTGAAAAATGAGGTCTTTATCAGAGACACTTGCTATAAATTTTTTCTCCAGTTTCCTACTTTCCTTTTAATTTTGGCTGCATTGGATTTGGTTGTGTAAAAAAAAACTTTTAAATTTCATGTGATCGAAATTATCCATTTTATCTCCTATGATCCTATCTCTTGTTTGGTCATGAACTTTTCCCTTAGATGTAGATCTGACAGATAAATTTTTCCATGGTCCACTAATTTACTTATGATATCACCTTTTATGTCTAAACCACATATCCATTTTGAGTTTATCTTACTATATGGTGTGAGATGTTGAGCTATGCCTAGTTTCTGCCAAACTGCTTTCCAGTTTTGCCAGCAGAAATTGCTCCTTTTCATTTAAGGTCAGAATGAAATTAGTTTCTTTTTCCTTCTCCTTTGTGCTTTGGAAAGTTTCCTTAAAATCCATCTGGTTGTTTTTGATCAGTTTGGATAAGGGGGAAACTGTTTTCTTCACAACAAATACTTATTTTACATCAAGATCATGTCCAAGCAGCTCTGTTTTGCAACTTGGCATGTGCTGCAAATGGTCTTGGAGGGTGAAAGACTAGGGTCTTTCCCTTATTTGAATAACATGGATTTAAAAATAGCACAGCTTTAGGCGTGTTAAGATTGCATTCTGCACAGTCTCACTCCGGTGTCAGACTTCTCTTTGATGGTTACAGTCTGTTTATCTGGGAGAGGGTTTTTTTGTTTTGTTTTGTTTTTTAAAGAAAAGCAGGAAAAATGAAAGGAAGGAAGAAGGAAGAGGAGGGAAGGAGGGAGAGAAGAGGGGAAGGAGAGAAAAGGAACAAAGGAAGGAAAGAAGAGAGAAGAATGAGGAGAGGGAGGAAAGAAGGAAGGAAAGGAAAGAAGGAGGGAGGAAAGAGTGAGGAAGGGTTAGAGAGGAAGGGAAGGAGGTTAGGAAGGAAAGAAGGAAGTGATAGAGGAAGGAAGGGAGGAAGGAAAGAAGAAGGAAAAATAGGAGGGAGAAAAGGAGGAAAGGAGGAAAGAAAGAAGAAAGAAGTGAGAGAAAGAGGAAGGAAAGAAAGGAGGAAGAGAAGAGGGGGAAAGAAGGAAGGAAAAAGAAAAGGAAGGGAGAGAAGGAGGGAGGAAGAAAAGAATGAGAGAGGGATAGGGAGGAAGGGAGATTAGGAAAGGAGGAAGAAAAGATAGGAGGGAGAGAGGGAGGGAAGGAGGAAGGAAGAGAAAGAAGGAGGGACAGAAGGAAGGAAAGAGAGAGGAAGGAAAGAAAGATTTATTTCTGGAAAGTGACTTAGTCCAAATGAAATTACTCAAAATGCTGTGGTTTTTCTTTTTTTTAAATTAGTTGTATTCCTACCCTTCCTCTCCATCTCTGTTATTCCCACCACCCATACTCACTACAGTGAGCTATGTATGGTGAGTGTCACTTGGACTAATGAGGGAGAGGAAGAAAGGTCCTTTTGAATCCAGGAAGAATCTGAATTATAGGAGACCATGTTCCCAATACAACATGACTGACAGTGAATTGTTCGGGGTTGCCATTTTCAAGTATACACAGCAAACTTCACCTTCCAGTTGACAAAGCATTGCTAAGCACCCACTGGTCCTCAGCTACCTCTGGCATGTACTTTGCGGGCTCTGTCTCTACTTCCATTGTCAGGTGTGGGGTTGAGGTGGCTCTGGCCTCTTAAAGGCTTGGCCAGTGGAGCTCTTGTTCCAGCAGGAGCTCCCAAGCTGGGGAGGCTTCAAGTCTAAGTCCAGTGACAGAGCACATGGAAACCAGGATGGAACTTTGAACATTAGGCGACGAAGGTTTTTAGCCATCTCCGCTCAACGATTAAGGCATAACAGTTCTCAGCTGTAGCCAGACTCACCCAAATACCTGAGAGGCTTCCCTGGTAGTGAAAGAACACCACCCCCAAAGCTGAAATCACGAACTTCTTACAACTTGTGAAGAAATGGAAAGAACGTATTCTTTTGATCACTTTTGTGAGTATTGCTTGAATTGTAGCAGCCCATGTTTCCACATATTCCCTTTTCAAATCTGACATGATCATTAACTGAAGGAGACATCCAGAACCAGGGGAAAATGGGAACCCTTACGGGCCTCAAAAGCTCATCACAATTAACCCAAAGTGGGGACCTGCTGAAGAAGTTCAGGCTGTCTAAAAGCTGACCTAATGAAGAGTCTCTCCTCTTTCTAAAGCACTCTCTATCAAATCTAGCAGAAACATCTGTGCACAAACGAGGCTACTTAAACGAGTGTGCAGAAGTGTTTCTGCTACATTTTTAGGGCCTTCCTACATTTGGGGTCTCTGAATGAGCAATTCCATTTTGCCTTAAAAGTGGCAAGCTGAAGCAATATCCGCATAGTCCAAAAATAAAATTTTCATATTAGCTGACTTGTTGTAAAGTTGAATTTTATATCATATATGTAGCTCATTAAAGTATTCATGATTTTTTTTTTTGCAAAAAACAAACAAAAAAATGAAACAATTAAGGCTGCAATCTATAGTAGTGGAGAGTTCTGTGCTGGTTGGAGACTGCACAGCCCAAATCAAAGGCTATAGAGCAATCCCAAGGTGAAATAGGATACTAGCTAGTGGGTTCCCCGTCACCTGAGGTCTCCTCAAGACTGTTCTGATTATTCTTGGTCAGGTAGATGTCTGGTTTAATGACCTCTGAGCCCCACTTCAGCTCTGCTGTGATATTACCTACCCTAGATTCCTTCTGAGTCAAAATATTCAAGTGATAATAACACATATAAAGTGTTTTGTAGTTTTTGCAGACATTAGCTATTATTATTAGGTACATACATCATTGAAACAGAGGAGAGATGTCCACGGTTGTGAGCAGGCTATACCTGCTCATTGCCAACAAAGCCCTGTGTTCCAGGAGAAGTAAGGAAAAGGGTGTCATCAGAGAGATGTGGGACCAGAAAAGATGGGTCAGTCATATAGGGAGCAAAATGTATAACTAAGAAGAGAAACTCCCATGATTCAGTGGCCTCCATACAATGTCAAGAAGTCCACAGAGATGTCCAGCAAGCACAATGGATGGAACCAAGAGCATGCTGGAACCAATTCATGAGCCAAGTGTTAAATCTTCAGTGTGACCATTCACACCTTGAACATTAGGAAATGCCACAAATCAGGGCTAGGTTTGTCGATGGTCTTAAGAAAGTGCTGTAGGGGCGGCTAGGTGGTGCAGTGGATAGAGCACTGGCCCTGGAGTCAGGAGTACCTGAGTTCAAATACGGCCTCAGACATTTGACACTTACTAGCTGTGTGACCCTGGGCAAGTCACTTAACGCCAATTGCCTCACAAAAAAAAAAAAAAAGAAAGAAAAAGAAAGTGCTGTAGAAAACGCTAACAGTACAGATGAAATATAAAAGTGTGTCAAACATTGTGTGTGTATGTGTCTATTTGGAAATCCTGCTGTTAGACATTACCAGCATACCACTGGGTGGCTTCCTATGGAGGGTAAACAGGAAGTCATGGCCAAGAGTAGTACAGGATGAAAATCTGTGCACCAGCAGATGACACGATCTCTGGAGGGAAAGCTGACATGAATTAACTCATAGCCATCCAAGTGTCCAAGCACAGAGAAAACCCAATAATCAGAGCTATCTTACAGGACAACTGTCTGTTTTAAGAATTGATATTTTCCAACACTCAGGATGTTCTGGGAAAGCCTAGATAATTAATTATCATAGAAGACATGCCCTGTAAATTTGGACTGGATGACCACCCAGCTTCCTCTTTGCTCTGAGAGTCCAGGACTAGGAAGGTTATTCAATCTGTCCCACTCCCCAAAACTCCTTAAGTCAGGGATTCTTAATATGGGGTCTGTGGTTTCTGATTTCAGGGGATCTATTAATTTGGATGAGGGAAAAAATAACTTCTTTATGTAATATGGGAGCATCATCGTGTGGTTCAAAGGGGACAGAATAGACATCATTAGCCTCTTCCACCCACCCCCTTCTCTAAGGGAGACTATTTTTTGCCAGGAGGGGAAACAGGAGGTTGAGACCAGAAGCTTGGCCACTCTGCTCTCCCCAGAGAGAAGGGGCACCAGGCCAGAATATATCTTTCTGATCCCTTCGATATTGTTAGTCCAGGGGATGTAGTTTTTAGGTTCAGGCTAAATTCCCGATCACTACTTATTAATGGGGAAAGATGGACCCAAAGTTTATAGCCAAGACTTGACTCCTTTCCCACCAAATACCAGTTCCCCTGACCCTGTTCCAATGACTATTACAGAGCAAGTACCGGAGAAACCTATCCATCCAAGAAATCAGAGAAAGAATACATAGAGGAAAATGTCAGGCAACACAGAACAAAAGCGCTCTCCTGGGGGTGGGGAGAAGATAATCCAGTTCATTCAAGAACCCTAGATCTCACCCAAGGGAAAATTCCCCAAAGTCTCTAGTGTAACGAGCTGGAGACAGGGACCTGGGGGATGCTGCCTTTGTTGGCAATGAGTAGGTGCAGCCTACTCACATCCGCTGTATATAGAGCTCCTCCCATGTCAACTTCTTCCCCAGTCTTCTTCAGCGACCTGGAGTCAGCTTCATTCATATTCTCTCTTGAAGCTGGAAACCAGAAGTGCTGAAAAGGGACTCCAAAGCCGGAAACAACCCCAGAGCAGGGAGACTTAAGGACTTGAAGAGACTTGAAGAGATTGAACCTCTCCTCACTCTCGCTCTCGCTCTCCTCCGCTTGCCCCTCCTGTAGGTGAGCAATGAGGAAACAACCTCGTAACAATGGGCTTTGGGACTTGGGTTACATTCATGTTCACCAACCCCTAACTGAAATGTAGCCTTTCTTTCAACAACAGGCAACAAACATGACCCTGAGAAGGGGTCCTTGGGCTTCAGATTGTCCAAGGGGTTGGGGCATTTAGAGAACCTTTGCTTTAGGGTGATCTAGGGTTCTATTTGTGTATTTTCTCATTAACTGGTTAAATTTCAACATGTCTCTCAATCAACTGAACTCAGATCCTCACCTCAGTTATTATTTCTTTAATAAACCTCGTTCTCAGTGGTTGATACTCTAATTCAGGGAGGTGCTAGAGCTAGCTCTAGCCATGAGAGTTACTCATTGAATTTTCAGTGTGAGTATTTACACCTCAGAAATGCTACAAACCAGAGTGTGATTTATGGTTTTGTTGGTAAAGAATGTGATAGAGAAAATGATAATAATGCAGATAAAATTTAAAAGTGTCATGTGTATATCATTTTCTGGAGAGTTAGTTGTTAAACATTTACCAGTACACCCCTGCTCATATCTTTCTCTATATTAAATCCTAAGATAAATAAATATTAAAGTTACTGAATAAATAATTTATTAACAGTGAGATCAATAATTAAACAAAGATATGGGTAATTATTTACAATATCCCAGCTGTGAGAATGGGCACATTGAAAGGTCGCTTTAAACTTCATTCTAACTGCAGATGAATTTTCTTTACTTCTGAGAACACACTGTCCCACAGCATTTGGTTCATTCAGGATAACAGGTAAAATATTTCACAAGGATCATCTTCATCCCCATTTTCTGTCCCTAGATCAGTTGCACTCTGGCTGTAACATGAAAAAAGATTCTTTACCAATTTTACCAACTGCCATTGAATGGTAGTTACAATCATTATTCTCCTAGTATCTCTGCTCTTTAGAAGACAGTAACCATTTCTATCATCTATAGTAGAAGTTTTTGAAACCGAGGATCTCTCTATATGTATTTATATGTATATTATACATATATGCAAACATATCTTTTGGAAATAGGTTACATATAGATCATCATTATATCGCATGTGTACATATACAAACATGCTATATATGCCGATATGGTTTGCCATGTAGGTACATGTGCATGTCTATGTATACACATACAAATATAGATAGATACAGATACTGATTTTGATATTGATATATGTCACAAGGGTTTGCAGCTTGAAAACTGACTTTCATCCTGGCATTTGCAGTTCAGAGGGACAAAGATTCATTCCTCTCTTAACTTTGAGAACAGTTTGGGACTGTTGGAGCTGCAAGGCAGGCTTGAGTCATGCACAGGAATTCTTAAAGGTATATACACAGTCTGGGAGATGGCTGAGAGGAAGGAGAAGGGACTTCAAAGCCACAGCGGCAGCAGCAATCTGAATTGTTGAAATTAATGAGCCGAAAAGCATTTATTAAGTGCCTACCATATACCGGGCACTGGGGATGCCAATATAAAAGAGAGACAGCCTCTGTCCTCAAGGGGCTTCCATTCCAGTACAGGGATAGGACGCAGACAGAGGAGGGGTGGCCAAGGAAGGGGACATGGCTTCCAATTCCAGCTTCCCCACCTGCCACCTACCTTATTTGGGGTAGGTTTCCTCCCTTCTCTGCTTCTCAGTTTCCTCATGTGTAAAAGGATATTTGCAGTGGGCAGTGGGCAATAATTAATTATTCCTCTGGATGGGTCTTGCCTGGTTTGGAAGTGACCTGGGGTCCTAGTCTGACTCTCGAGGAACAACCCTTGGCGCCCAAAGGAGCTGTTTGTACACATGCGTCCTTTTCCTTTTTCTTTGATCTCCTCAGGGTACAGACCTCCTAGTGGAATTGCTGGGTCAAAGAGTACGCACAGTTTATAGCCCTTTGGGCATAGCTCCAAGTGAAAAAGACAAGACTCTTAAATTCCAAGCCGGGGAGTTTGGAATGGTTTTGTAAGTCTTTGAGCGAGCAGTGACTCGGGAAAAACTGTGCCTTTGTTCTGTTCTGAAGGAAGAAATAAGGGGACAGGCTGGCTGTGGGGTCCATGGGTGAAGGGGACCCTGCAATATTGCAAGAGGAGGGAGAACAGGGGAGCCTTTTTATTTTTAATTGAACCTTTGGGAACTGATGAAATCATGAGGATGAGTATAGAGACAAAAGAGAAGGAAGGCTGAGGATCGAATCCTCCACACCTACCCACCCCTACCCCACCCCACCCACAAGTTGGCACATGGATGATGACTCTGCAAAGGAGACAGAGGAGGATTAATCAAAAAAGTGGGGGGATGAGACAGGAAAGAGCCCCGTGTAGTTAGTTACAATATCAATTGATCCACCTTTCATTAAGCACCTACTATGTAGCAAGCACTGGCCCCTAGCCCCAGGCACACAAAGGAAAAGTGGAAACAGTCCTCCCTGCCCTCAAAGAGCTTACATTCTATTGAGGGATACCACATCCAGAGACATAAAGTTTATTCAAATTCATACAATGTCATTTTGAGATAGGGTGGAGGGAGCCATGAGCAGCTTGGGGGAAGCAGGAAAGATTTCCTGGAGCAGGTCACACTTGAGTTGAGTTGAACTGCTGTCGATGTGCATATTCATTTTGTGTTGACACCAGCCCCCAGGAGTTTAGAATTCTCTCTAAAACACCAAGGGACAGTAGTGGCAAAGGAAGGTTCGACATCTGTACTTGGGTCCTTCATCTTGGTGATGACCAGTGAGCAAGTGATTTCCAGCATCTGGAACGATAGCAGCTCCACAGAGCTCATGTGACTCCCACCCAATCCCGTGGTGCCTTGCTTGCAGGGGCAGAGGGCTCGGCAGCTGCCCCTCCCCAGCCAAACCCACCCCAGGCTCTTTCTCCTCCATGCATCCTCCTGGTTCTGCAGGGGGGTGTGCAGTGAGTGGAACTGGGAGATGCGCCCTCCACCACAGCCCAGAGGTTTCGGTGGGGCTCCCTGAGCAGGCTGCCCACACATCTGGATTCTGTTAAAACGCAGTCATTGCTTATCTTATTGACTTAAGCATCGCCCTTCCTTACATTCCTCATCCCACTTAGCAAGACAGAAATGGACAGAACGGGATTCCCACATCACTTTGCAGTATCACTCCAGCCAATCAGCCTTGGGCTGGGTCAGGCCTTCATCAGGCCCCCAGAGCTGACAAAGAGTCCAGAGCAGACTTTGTGAAGTGAGACAAAGCAGGTGCCTGCACTTTGGGGCAGGATTGGGCGGCAAAAAGCAAAGGCCAAATAGTCTTGTCTATTTTGGGGCCATGTGGGTGATGGCATTCTCCCATCCATCATCGGTGGATGCATTCCAGGGAGCCAGGTTCAACTGCTGGTGATTTCACATTGTAGAGCTTTGACGAGTGACCTTGGGCTGATCTCTTGACCTCTCTGGGTCTCTGGTTTTGTTGGATTGCTATGGTCTCTCTAACATCCCAGCTAGCCTGAGTGTAGATCTTATATATACATAGTAGCTTGTATACTGTCTCCTCCTTTAGACCGTGAGCTCCTGGAAAGCAGAGGCTGGCTTTTGCCTTTCATTGCGTGTCTTTCTTCGGGGCATTTGGAGTGTTTAGTGAGGAGTGGCAACTCTAGCATGTAGGCTGTCCATCTTCGCCAAACCTCCCGTCTTGTACTTCTGGAATCAATTTCTTGAACCCAAGTGTAAGACTTTATATTGATTTCAAGTTAACTTTACCTTAATCAGTTCAGTCCAAAGTGCCAATCTTTTAGGACATTGCCTCCACCATCCAGTGTTCCCAGTTGCTCCAATATCATTCTTTTTTTTTCTTTTTTTTTTTTAGTGAGGCAGTTGGGGTTAAGTGACTTGCCCAGGATCACACAGCTAGTAAGTGTTAAGTGTCTGAGGCTGGATTTGAACTCAGGTACTCTTGACTCCAGGGCCGATGCTCTGTCCACTGCGCCATCTAGCTGCCCCTCCCAATATCATTCTAATCCACTACACCAATGTACTCTTACCTCCAGTTTATTCTTGGTTTTTCCCATTTTCTTTGCCTTGCCTACCTTCTCTTCTTTTCTTTTTTGTTCCAGTCCTCTTGCATTGTTCTTTTCAGCTCTCAACTCCTTAGTGGTTTTTGTTTTGGTTTTGTGGGACAATGAGGGCTAAATGACTTGCCCAGGGTCACACAGCTAGTAAGTCAGGTCCTCCTGAATCCAGGGCCAGTGCTTTCTCCACTTTTCTACCTACTGCCCCTTCCTTAATCATTTTTGATCCTGATGTTTCTTCTCTCACAGAAGCCAGAAGTAGAACCTTGAGATAGAGGTTGCTTTTCATGGTGTACTGGATAGCAACTTGGAACTAGAGTCAGGAAGATCTAAGTTAAAATCATGTTTCAGATACTAGCTGTGTGACCCTGGACAAGTCATTTAATTTCTGTGAGCCTCAGTTTCATCACAGGTAAATGGGGTTTTGTAAATAGCAACTCCCATTCCCATTTGTGAGAATCAAATGAAATGTCATATGTAAAGTGCTTTGAAAACCTTAAAGCAGTATAAAATATGGGCTTTTGGGGCAGCTAGGTGGCACAGTGGGTAGAGCACCGGCCCTGGACTCAGGAGTACCTGAGTTCAAATCCAGCCTCAGACACTTAACACTTACTAGCTGTGTGACCCTGGGCAAGTCACTTAACCCCAACTGCCTCACCAAAAAAAAAAATTGGCTTTTATTATTATTATTATTTCTCAATTTATCCACATTTATCATTCCAGATTCAGTCCAAATCTCTCCAAATCACCTACACCATTTTTTTCCTTTTTTGTTTTTTGTTTTTAGTGAGGCAGTTGGGGTTAAGTGACTTGCCCAGGGTCACACAGCTAGTAAGTGTTAAGTGACTGAGACCGGATTTGAACTCAGGTACTCCTGAGTCCAGGGCCAGTGCTCTACCCACTGTGCCACCCACCTGCCCCTATTTTTTTCCTTTTTACTCACCTCAAGTTTTTTTCTTTCCTCCCGTCCCTCTTCCACAATTGTTTCCCATGAAAGTTGAAGAAAGCCGAAGATCTCCACTGCTGGTTCCCCAACAGTCCTTCAGTATCTGGATGGCATTTTCGGAGAGATCTCAAATCCAGCTGGCCAGCAGCTGGAGCTCAGGTACCTAAGTGTGTTGAGAGATCTGCCATTTCATACAAAGAAGGCAGTGATGCTGTAGTGCTGACCCCTGCTTGGCACACATGTGGCTGATGGTTTTCCCTTCTGGCAGTCATACTTTAGGAAGGATGTTGACAACCTGGAGTGTTTCTAGAGGAGCATGGCATGAAGGGCAAAAAGACTAGAGAACAACTTGCTCTAAAGAATAGGTTGGAGGAAGTGATGATATTTAGGTTGGAGAAGGGATAGCCTTCATCCAGTATTCGAAGAGCTGTCCTGTGGAAGACAGATTGGATTTGCTCTGTTTGTCCCCAGTAAGAGCAAAGGGAGAACGTGGCAAAGAAGAAGGCATGCTTTAAGGGAAAAGGGGACGTATCCAAGGAAGAGGACTACATTTCCCATGAAGCTCTGGGCTACAGGGGCAAGCCTAATGGAGCTTCTAAGGAATCCAGTTCCCAGAACTAGTGACTTGTTATATAGGGTGATTACATCAGAGATGGTGAGGAGAAGAAAATAGAAACAAAGTCACATGGTGGAGTAGTGTGCAGTCCCGAGTCATGTAGCTGGCCAGGAATAGAGCTGTGGATGAGATACATGGGTAAGCTCCTAGTGAGCTAGGAGGAGATGAGCCAGCACACCCATGCCAGCCAACTGCCAGGGTCATCTGAGCTCCCAATGGTGGCTATTAAAGACTGCCAATATAGACCCTCTTTCCACCAGCTTACAGGTGGGTCCACAGAGTAGAAAAATTTCTTTCCTGGACTATATGGAAGGAAGGGGAATGGGAAGGTACTGATTTGAGGATTGGGTGCTGAGGAAAGTTCTATTGTTTTATGTTTTCCTTTCATTCCAGTTAAATGCTGTACCCAATTCCATACTGTTGCTTGTGTATGCTTCTGTTAGCATGGTAGCAAAATAGACAGAGAACTAGAAAGGAGAGCCATATTTTATTTCCTAGTTTCTTTTGGGGGTGAGGGCTTGAGCCAGAGGTTCTGGCTTTAACAGAGGATCTTGTGGCAGCAGGAAGTCTGGTCTGCTAGGGGCTTGTGCTGGCTGTTGTGTGGGTCACCCAATGAAAACTGAGCAAACTGGAAGTAGAATGGGGTACTTTGAGTGAGTGGGGTCCCCTTGCCAGACTTTTTCAAACAATATGTATGATTCACATTTTTTCCTGTTGAATTATATCCTGTTAGACTTGGCCCATGTTTCTAGCCCATTGAGATCTTTCTCCAAACAGATTCAATCATCCAATGTGTTAGCTAGCCCTCCAAGCTTCATCTCATCTTTAAAAGCCATGAGTAATCCATCTAGGTCATCCAGTATCATTGCTTTATTGACTTCACGACTTATCCCTTGTGTGGCTCTCCCTTTACTCCCAAGATAGCTTTTTTCTTTTAAAAATATTTTTATTGTCCTTAGTGTTCATGTCTAGTCTAAACTCACTTTTTAGTTTGTGTTCTTAACATTGTTCTCATAGTACTGGGATCCTTTTAAAATATACCAACCACTTAACAATAATTTCTTAAGCACTTGTTGTATGCCAGGCACCATGCTAGGTACTGGGGGGAGGTGTAACAAAGACAAAGATGAAATAGCCCTGCCCTCAACGAGATTATATTCTAAAATGGCATGGTTCTTAATCCGGAGTCCGAAGACCAGTAAAGGGTCAGTGCATAGATTTCAGAGGGTCCTTGAACTTGGATGGGAAATAATTAGATAGTTTTCACTAACTGAAAACTGAAATTTAACCTTCCCTTCAGTTATACAGTTTGAAAAAAAAGAACAACATGATTCTGAGAAGGGGTTTCTAGGCCTTACTAAATTGTCTGTCAAAGGGGTCCAGGACACTAAGGAGGAGATTGAGATCCCCTTTACTAGGGAAATATTCACAAATAAATAATACAAAATATTACAAGGTGATTTCGAGAGAGTGACAATAACTGAGTAGATCATGAGAGATCAATCAATTAATCGATAAGCAATTATTGAGTAGTATATACCAAGCATTCTGCTAGGCCCTGGGGAAGGGCTTCAAACGGTCAACAACAGGTGTTGCTGCTTGCTCCAATGCCTCTGTGTTACAATCATCTTTAACTCTTTGGAGGAGGTAGTGTCTCACATCTTACTGCCATATAACAGCAGGAGTAAAGTATCGGTTTGGGATTTTATGGGAAGAAGCCATGGGGTAATAAAGGAACTTGGCAATTTCCCCAAAACAATCCAGCCTATTCTTCTATGCCTGCTAAAGTCCATGCCCACCTCATGTGAGCACAGAGGTCCATCTGAATTGTCTGTCCTAGATACACACACTGTAGGACAAACTCCAACAGTTTGTCCTCCCAGAGGCATGTGGAAATCTGGGCAGCAGACATTTTTCATCCACTTGGTTTTGTATAGATGTGCAGACCAGACTTGTCTGACATTACAAATCTCTTCCAGGAGTTACAGCAATATTCTGGGGGTTGACTGGTGCAAAAGTAAGCATAACAAAGAAATGTCAATGGAGGTGGATGGGTGGAAATCAGTAAAGACCTGTGGAGGAGGTGGCACCCACAATGTGCTTTGAAGGATTCTAGGAAGCAGTGTGAAGGAGGGAGCGCAGTCTAGGCAAGAGTCACGGTGTGTGCCAAGTCACAGAGGTGAGCGATAAAAAGACATGTGGAAGAAACAATCATATCTGCCAGAAGGGAAGAGATATGAAAGAAGACTGGAAAGGAAGGGGGAGTCATATCGTGGAGCATTTTAAATGCTAAACAGTTAATCAAGTACAAACAAGAGGTTTGTACTTTGATCCCAGAAGTAACCGGGAGCCACTGAGTTTGTGGAGTACAGCAGTGATATAGTCAGTCCTAGGCTTGAGGAAGGTCACTTTGGCTATTGTATGGAGGATGGAATGGAATGGGGAGAGGTTTGAGATAGGGAGACCAGGCAGGAGGCTGCAGCGATGATCTAGGTGAGGGTTTGAGCCAGGGTGGCTGCTGTGTGAGTGGAGAGAAGCCAACACAAAGGAGAGATGTCACGTAGGTGGAAATGGTAAGACTGAGCAGCTGATTGGATGTGGGGGATGAGTCAGAGCAAGGAGTCCAGGATGACACTGGGAGGATAGCAGTGACCTCAACAGTGATAGGGAAGTCCAGAAAAGCCAGGGTTGGGGGCGGGGAAGATCATGAGCTCTGTTTTGAACTCATGTTGAGTGAGATGTGTATGGGACATCGAGTTCTATATGCCTCAGAAGCAATTGTCTGATCTGGGGCTAGGGCTCAGTAGAGAGACTAGGAGTGGATTCTCAATCTGGAAATCATCTGCATAGCGATTGTAATTGGACCCAGGGGAACTGATGAGATCAGAGAGAGAGAGAGAGAGAGAGAGAGAGAGAGAGAGAGAGAGAGAGAGAGAGAGAGAGAGAGAGAGAATGGATGGTTGAGTACAGAGCCTTGGGAAACACCCACACTTAGGGGGTGGGACACGGGTGAGGGACCAGCCAGGGAGACTGAGAAGGAGCAGTCAGACAGGTAGGAGGACAGTCGGGAGAGAGCTGAATCCCCAAAAGCCAGAGAGAAGAGGGTGGTGCACAATGGCAGATGCTGCAGAGGGGTCAAGAATGAGGAGCACCAAGAAGAGGTGTTTAAGATCTGCCCATTAATGAGAGCTTTGGAGAGAACAGTTTCAGTGGAATGATGAGGTGGGAAGCCAGAGGGCAGGGAGTTAATAGGAGAGGAAGCGAACACCAAGTTCAAGGAGCTTGGCTGAGAACCGGTGGAGAGATGCAGACGGTATTTGGATGATAACTGATAATGAGAGCAGACACTCACGCAGGGCTCTCACATTTACAAAGCGCCTTACTTTGAACTCTTTTATATTCTATCTTTGATGTCCATTTTTACTTTTGATCTCATTTGGTCCTATGAGGTAGGCATGACAGGAATTATTATTGCCATTTTACAGAGGACGAAGCTGAGGTCCATGGATGGATAGGGACTTGTCCAAAATCCCACGGGTAGGTCCTCTGACAGGAGGATACATGCCTCATTTTAGGGGAAGAGGAGGAATACAAGGGGAAATCTGGGCACCATAAAAACAAAATATGAAAATAAACACCTATCTTTTAAAAAAGAAATAGTGACACTGTCCTGGAGACTTAATCGGCGGAGGTGACTGAGGCTTGGAAGACTGATATAACAGAAGCCAGCTCATGAAGAATCAGAGCCCTTCCCTGGACCTTGGCCAAAGTTGACTGAGACTCCACTGTGGCCAATACAGAGACAGGGAGGCCCGCCCGCCTTCTGCCGTGCTGAATCCTTGCTGAGCATCCTTTCCTCACCAAGGATAAGTGAGCTACCTTTGGTTAAGTAGGTGAGCTCTATGTGCTTGTGCACACAAATGGGGACATGGCAATGCAGAGGGAACTCTTGGGTGAGGTTAAGGATGTGGGGTCAGAGCCTCATAGGGCCACGACAGTCATCTAGTCCCACTCTCTTGTTTTACTGATGGGGAAACTGAGACCCAGAGAGGTTACATAAGTTACCTAAGGTCATATGGGTGGTTAAATTCAGGGGCAGGATTTGAACCCAGGTCCTTTGACTCCATTCTTTTCACTGTACTGCACCGCCTCCTAATGGAGGATGTGGGCTCAGATCCTGGTTCAGTTCCTTACTGCTTGTCTAACTTTTGTCTCTTCAGTCTTCCCTTTCC
This sequence comes from Dromiciops gliroides, assembly GCF_019393635.1. Taxonomy (NCBI): domain Eukaryota; kingdom Metazoa; phylum Chordata; class Mammalia; order Microbiotheria; family Microbiotheriidae; genus Dromiciops; species Dromiciops gliroides. The sequence goes on from NC_057866.1 coordinate 276,515,920, forward strand.
TCCTCTGTAAAAATGAGGGGGTTACACCTGAGGGCAGCAGGTGTCTCTGCAGCAGATAGAGCACTGGGCTTGGAATCAGGAAGAGTCCATCTTTGTGAGTTCAAATCCTGCTTTATTTGGTATTTCCATTGTAGGAAACTGAGGCAGGCAGCAAAGAAGTGTCTTGCCAGAGTCACACAGCTAGTAAATATCTGAGGCTGGATTTGAACTCGGTTCTTCCTGACTCCAGGCCCAGCACTCTATCCACAAGACCACACTGCCTCTCCCTTTTCTTCGTCTCCCATTCATCTGTGTGTTTGCCCTTCTCCCAAGCTACCAACTATGCGTTGAGGTGGATAGAGCGCCGGGCTTTGGGTCAGGAAGTGCTGATGTCACATCTGGCCTTAGATATGTTCTAGCTGTGTGACCCTGGGCAAGTCATTGAACTTCTCTGTGCCTTGGTTTCCCCAACTGTAAAATAGAGTTAATAATAGGGTTGCTGGGAGGATCAGCGTCCAGCACTTAGTGTAGTGAGGAATGAAAAAATGCTTGTTACCTTCCTCCCTCCATAGTAAGCCCTCAGAAAAATGGCCATTCATGGACGGATCCTCAGAGCTTTGAACAGTAGGAGATGCACGAAGGCCTGTTTTGTAGAAGGCTTTGGCACCAGGGGGCCAGTGCCCAAACACCTTGCTGTGAGGAGAAGCATGACCCAGGGAACATGGCTGGTGGGGGGCTCCGGGGGAACAGGGACAATGCCCGACAGAGGCATCAGAACCAAGCTCAGAGGAGCCCGGATGGCGAGGACCTGTCTCCCTCCTGCCTTCTGCTCTAAATCCAAAGCCCAAAGGGAAAGATGGTGGGTAGTGGAAAGAGAACAGGCCTTGGGGGGCTGGAAACCCTGGCTTCCAGAGCCCCAAGCCTGTGTGACCCTGCTCAGGTCACATCACTCCTCAGCGCCACAGGTAGCTCTCTATGCAGTGGGAGAGGGAGCTTCCTCACTGGCCATTCCCTGTACCAAGGACACCCCAGGTCTGGTCCCTTGGCTTGAAGGCTACCTTCCATATGTTGAAGTGCTTGGCCAGCCTTGAGCCCCATCAAGACATCTGCTCTTTTTTCTTGTATATTCTATAAGCTGCTTATTCAAACTTCCATGGGGTCTGAGCTTGGTGCCCTCATTGGCCCGTTGCTCTTTTGGCCTTATCAGGGCACATGCCTGAGAACTGACTCTGAATGCCAGCTCAGCCAGACCCTGACAAGTTGTGTGGACTAGGGTCTCCTGCTTCAGTTTACATGCCCTCTAAATCCTGGGCTTGGCCCTGGGCCCCTGGGGAAGGGTCTAGAGGTAGGCCGGTAGCAGGTTGCTCTCTTGGCAGAGCCAGGAATAGCCCGCACTCATGCCCATGTCCAGCGGGCCGGCTGCCTCCCAGAGGTGTGGCCAGCCAGGGCTCTGACTGCCTGAGACCTGGCAGAGAATAAAGAGTAGGCTGAAGAACAAGGCTTCCCCCTCCCCCCAGAGCTTTCTGGGTTTCCTCAACATGCCCCAAGCAATTCTTGGCTGTAGAACGGCTCCCAAGGACAGCCGGGTGAACCACGGACCCAGGAGAGGGCAATGGGGCTGATGAGGATCCTGGAAGGATCTAAAGATCTGACACCTGGGAGAGGGATTGGCCCTGAGCGAGCCCAGAGTGCAGAGGCAGACTCCAGCTCCATAAAAGGGAAGACTTTCCAACTCCTGGAGCTGGCCTCGAGCTGGAGTTCCTGAGCTCCGGACACTGGAGGGCCACTTGTCAAGGCCGGGGCAGGTGGGGCCTCCTGCTCACACCCAGTGGACCTGAGGGTCCTGAGCACGCTCACCCAGCCCTGGGGGAAATCCTGCTGCAGCGGTGGGTCAGCTGCCCGGACAGGAGGGGGAAAGGAGACCCCAGAGGGAGAGATGTTTTCTCCTTTTGTCTGGCAGGGTCTGAGTTAGAGTCATCCTGGAGGGAGGGAGGGATTGGCAGCCCTTCTCTGGGCTCATGCCCAGCCAGTGCCTGGGGCTGGGCTGGCACACACGGATGGGGAGGCACTCTTCCTCAATTCCAGCCTTGCTGTGTCCCAGACCTGGGCTTGCCATTCCCTCAGGATCTCTGTACCCATCTCTTTTACTTCTCTTTAATTATTTGTTGATGTCCTTGGCTTTCACCTGCTATTCATTCATAAATACCTCCCTCCTCCTCTTCCACCCAGAGAGCCATTCCTAGTAACAAAGAAGAAAGAACCAGTTCAGCAAAACCAACCAGAACATTAACCATATGTGCCAGGGTATGCCCTATTCTTCACCCATAGATCCCCTCTGCTTTTGGGGGCGGGGAGGGGGGGAAGGGAAGAGAAAGAGACACATTTTCTGTACCAGTTTGGTCAGGGTTCTATGAACCAGGCCCTGTGCTAAGCGCTTCACATATCTGTCGCCATTTTCAATAGCTCCAAGGCTCCTCCTACCACATCAGGCAGCTTTGGAAGAAGAGCCTGGTGTCAGGGTGGTGAGCCTTCCATTCTTTGGTTAGGGAGCATGATCAGCTTGTCGATGCTCAGTTCCCCTTAAGGTTCGAGGCAGTCTGGTATGGTGGAAAGAATGTACACTGCAGCACCAGCCCTGGACTCAGAAGTACCTGAGTTCAAATCTGGCCTCAGACACTTAACACTTACTAGCTGTGTGACCCTGGGCAAGTCACTTAACCCTAATTGACTCATTAAAAAAAAAAGAAAAAAAAAAAAAAAGAATGTGCATTGCAGACAGGAGACCTGAGTTTGAATCCCAGCTGTGATACTGTCTGTCTAATAGATTCATTCATTCATTCATTCATTCATTTATCTATCTATCTATCTATCTATCTATCTATCTATCTATCTATCTATCTATCTATCTATCTATCTATCTATCTATCTATTGTGGGGCAATGAGAGTTAAGTGACTTGCCCAGGGTCACACAGCTAGTAAATGTCAAATGTCTGAGGCTGAATTTGAACTCAGGTCCTCCTGAATCTAGGGCCAGTGTTTTATCCTCTGTGTCACCTAGCTGCCCCCATTTACTGTCTGTCTAAACTTGGACAATCAGTTTGCCCCCCTGTGCCTCAGTTTGCTGACCTACAAAATGGGGATAAACTGATTTCTGAGTCTGTGGTCCTCCCCTCCTTTCCAAAAGCCGCTGCAGGGCAGGGTATCTTCTCAGTCTCTGGTCCATCTCCCTCCTGACAAGCTTGGCCTGGGCAAGCCTGGAATTGCTAAATGTTCCTGTAGTCAAATTGAAATAAAGTGAAGTGAATTGGAACCAGGAGGCCGGGCTTGCATTCCACGTCTGCCTCTGTGACCCTGGGCCAGGGGTCTTCCCTTTCAGGGCTGGCCCAGGTGCTCTAAGGTCTCCCCCATCCTTCTTCTCTGTGATTCTGGGGGGCATGATGGAAAATCACTGATCCTAGAGTCAGGGGACCTGGGTTCCAATCCCACCTTTAACTCTCCTTGGGCAAATCCCTTCACCTCCTTGGGCCTGCTTCCTCTTCTGTAAAATGAGAGGACTGGACTAGATCATCCCTTCCAGCTATGATCTTATCAGCTCAGGAATGGAGAATCAAGTCTTTTTGAAAATTAATTTAATTGATGTCTTTTTTTAATGTCACCTTTATTTTTATATTGGGAAATTCCAATATAACTGTCCCTCTCTGCCCAGAGAGCCAGCTCTTATGACAAAGAAGAAAAAATAAAGGGGTGGGGGGAAGGCAGTTCAGTCAAACTAATCGACCTGTTCCTTGTGCCTGATAGTGTGTTCACTGATCCATCCCCAGAGCCCCCACCCCTGCAAAGAAAGGAGCGGGGTGCCTGGAGAATGAGCTGATGAAGGGCCTTGGGGAGCTATGGGACACCCTGAGAGGAGGGTCACCCCAGGAGTTGTCTCCTCTCCCTCAGGCTGGGACCCTCATGGAATGACTCTTCCGGTGCCTGACTTGCCTGGAGCTCCTGTCCTCCCCTGCCTCAGGAAGGGGGGGGAGGAGGGCATGGGCAGCGGGTGCCCTCCGCACTCCCAGAGCTTAGCCAAGGACCTGGCATGGGAACCTGCCTGACTTCAGCAGGGGCAGGTTGGGGTCAGCTGCTTTTGCCAACATCTGTGGATGAGCTCTGGTGCAGGGGAAGCCTGCAGCGGCGGGCAGCACCCCAGGGAGCAGCACTGCTTGGGCGGCCAAGGTGATTGTTTCCCACGAAGGGGTTTGGCCACCCTTGGATGGGCCCAGAGCCGGCTGGCTGACTGTTCCGGGCAGAGGGGACAGCGAGCAGACAGGCCAGGGCCAGGGCAGGAAGGTGAACAAAGAAGACACTCAGAGGACAGGCCCTGGCACAGGGATAGGGAGAGGGGGCCCTGGAGCAGACAGGGAGCTCAGGGCCCTGGGGCTCAGAGCCTAGCCTTGGAACATGAGGAGGAGGAGGAGGAGGGGAAGCCCAGGTACACTGAGGAGCTTTTGTTAGGGGCTGAGGATGCGGGCCAAGGGGCATGGCTGTAAGAGGGCCCAAGGCTCCTGGGGCAGTGGGCCAGGAGCTGCCAGGTATTGCCTAGGCCTTTGAGAGCAGAGCAGAAAGTCCCCTTGGGGTGAGGGAAGGTCATCAGGGTCACTGGAATCAGAGACGCAGAGCACCCAGGGCAAGGGCAGTGACAGGCCCCTTGCACTTGGCCCTGGCCCAACCACCCCTGGAGCACCATGCCCAATTCTGGGGCCAGAATTTAAGCACGATGTTGATCCCCTTGACAGTGTCTGGAGCAGGACAAGCAGGACAGGGAAGGGCTTGGAGTGTACTGCAGCAGCAGCAGCAGCAGCAGCAGGGTAAGAAGGCAGACGCGCACAGCTCAGGGGAATCAGTGTGGCACCGTGGAAAGAGCTTTGATGGCAGAGGCAGAGGACCTGGGTGTGAACTCCAGCCCTGCTTCTTCCTGACTCTTAATACCTCTCTGGGCCTCCACGCCCTCATCTGTAGAATGGGTCGTCTCTGACAAGTGCGGAGCTTCCTCACTCTGAGTCTGTGCTCTGGTAGAGTGAATGCAGTTGTGCATTTTAGAGGGAAAGGAGAGAGAGAAAGAAGGGGCAAATGACAATGGAGGAGAGAGGAGAAGAGGAATAGAAGGGAAAAGAGAGAAAAGGAGAGAGATAGAGGAGAGGAGAAAGAGGTGGAATAGGAGGGAAAGAAACAGGGACAAAGGAAGAGGAGGGAAAAAAGAGAAAGGGGGGAGGGAAGAGAAGACAACTCTAATTCTGAGAACAATTCTTAAAACAAACTACTGGGGCGGCTAGGTGGCATAGTGGATAAAGCACCGGCCCTGGATTCAGGAGGACCTGAGTTCAAATCTGGCCTCAGACACTTGACACTTACTAGCTGTGTGACCCTGGGCAAGTCATTTAACCCTCATTACCCCACCAAAAAAACCCCAAACAAACAAACAAACAACCATTCCTAGAAAGGATGTGCCCACATCAGTCTATTGCCCTGTGTCTCTAATTACCCTCCCTCCCCACCCCCCTACCCTGGCCATCACTGCCTTAAATGTAGTTTCCCACTAATAGAATGTGAACCCCTCCAAGGCAAAGACTGCCTTGATTTTCTGTTTATATCTCCAGAGCCCAACAAAGGACCTGTCACATGGTAAAGGATTAATGAACGCTTTGTCATCCATCCATCCTTCCATCCATCCATCCATCCATCCAGCCATCCAGCCAGCCAGCCATCCAACCAGCCATCCATTTGTTCTAGAGTTATTTTCACTGACATAGTTGTAGTTATTGTGTCTAACATTTTTCCAAGGGACTGAAGAGGTGAGTATGCCCCAGTTTATGCTTTGGTCCTTTCTCTATCTTTCCTATATAAAAGCTAAAAGATGTCAATTATTTGCCGATGATATTGAGAAGACACCAATGGAGTAAATTCTACTGGGGAGAAAGATACTAGCTGGCTGGCTGATAATAGTGGGGGGAAACCAGGATGGGGGCTTTAGCAGTGTAACTGTAATGATTGGAATGACGCCACAGTTCCACCCATAAAGCGAAGGTCTTTGAGGGCAAGACCAGGAGTCTTTTCTTTGGCGTCAGGAAGTGACGCGGGCTAGTGGGAGGAGGAAGGAAGAGACTGGCGCTCGCTCTGACTTTTTTTCCTTGGGACTCTGGTGGAGAGCGGAGCTAGAAATGTGCTCTCCCTTTAATAGATAGATGAATGTAGGCCTTTCTCTCTCTTTACCAAATTCTTATTCTCCTTAATAAATGCTTAAAAGTCTAACTCTTGCTAAAGCTTATAATTTATTGGCGACCACTCATTAGATATTTTGGACAGTTTAGCTAGAATTTTAGCCCTTAACAGCAGATAGCATTAGAATAGCCCTACCACCTTTCAGGAAACCCTCCTAGAACTCTGAGCTGAGAGATGCAGCCAATCATGCTTTGACCACTTGACCTGCTAATGGGGGGGTGGGGTGGGGAGTGGTGATGGGGGAGAAAGTCAGAAGAGAAGGTTCCCAGTCTTGCTACACGATTCCATTCCCTTCACATATACCACAGTTGGCTTTCAGTCAATGGGCACGCACTTTATTTCTAGGGTTTTTCCTACCACAAAGAACATTACTATGAATATTGTAGTAGACATGGGAACTTTTTCTCATTGACCTCCTTGGGGAGTAGTGGGATCACTGGGTCAAAGGACATGAATAGTTTGTTGTTTGTTGTTTATTTGTTTCAGTCGTGTCCAACTCTTTTTGACCCCATTTGGGGTTTTCTTGGTGAAGATACTGGAGTAGTGTGCGATTTCCTTCTCCGGCTCATTTTACAGATAAGGAAACTGAGGCAAACTGGGCCAAGTGATTTGCTCAGGATCACACAGATAGTAAGTATCTGAGGCCAAATTTTTAACTCAGGAACATGAGTGTTCCTGATTTCAGGTTTTACACTCTATCTACTGCACCACTGAGTTACCCACGAATAGTTTAGTGACAAAAAAACAAAAACAAAAACAAACCCACCCTACCAAATTATGCCTTTTTAAAGTCTTTTACATTTCTGGTGAATTCCTCCCTTCATCCTTTAACTATCCCTCACAACAACAACAACAACAAGAAGTTTAATAAAATCAACATATTGAAAAAGTCTGATTTATGGTCCCCCTTTTGTCATGCCCCGCCCCAGCCTGAAGCCATAGGCTATTATTTCTACAAAGCGAGGTGGGAAGTGCCTTCTCGGGTCTCTTCTCTGAGGCTGAGCTTGTCTAGAGACTTTTATTGCAAACCCCCCCCCCTTCAAGAAATCTGATATTTTTGACACCCTTTGTTTTTACATCATCTTCGTTTCTAAATATGTTGCTCAACAATCCTCCCCCTACCCACCCCCATTCCGAAGCCAGTCATCCCTTGTAACAAGGAATAAAAAGAAAGAGGAAAAAAAACAGTTCAGTAGAATCAACCGATCCCTCAACTATGTCTGACAGTGTCTGTATAAACATTCCACACCCATGGTGCCCCACCTCTGCAAAGGGTGGGAAGGTACATTTTCTCAGCTCTTCTTAGAGTCCAAGCCCAGGGATTCTTTTTAAAAAATGCATTTTCATGTTTCATTAAATATTTCCAAAATACACTTTTAAAAACTTTAACATTAATTAAAAAAAATTGAGTTCCATATTCCCTCCCTCCCTTCCACCACCCCTTGTGAAGGCAAACAATATGATATCGATTATTCATATGAAGTCATGCAAAACATTTCCATAGTAGCCATGTTGCAAAAGAACACACACACACAGAGTAAAACGAATATGCTTCAATCTGCATTCAGAATTCATCAATTCTCTCTCTGAAAGTGGACAGCATCTTTATTGTGAGTCTTTTTGACTTGTCATGGATCACTGTATTGATCAGAGTAGCTAAGTCTTTCACAGTGGATCGTTATAATCTCGCTGTTATGATGTTATCTTGGTTCTGCTTACTTCACTTTGCATCAGCTCATATAGGTCTCCCCAGGTTTTTCTGAAAACACCCCCTCATCATTTCTCATAGCACCATAATATTCCATCATGCCCCACAACTTGCTCAGCCATTCCCCAGATGAGGGGCATCCCTTTGATTTCCAGTTCTTGCCACCACAAAAAGAGTTGCTATAGCCAAGTGCAGCCATTCTTGATGGCCAGGGTGGATCAGCCATATCAGCCATAGGTACACCAGAAACACTATTAACATCCACAAATATCCTCTGTACAGGGCTCTGTACCTAGGTTTGTGGATACAAGACGACTGAGGAAACCCTCCATGCCTTTAAAGCTCAGACTCCCGAACTCAAAGATTCAAGAGTGTTTGAAATTTAAAATAGCTAGCAAACATCCTTTCACAAAGTAGATGAATTCTAAACATTCAATGATTTTTGTTCGCTAGAGTGAACACCGAGCATAAGCTGATTTTTGAGAAGTCTTTGAAGTCTGTATTTCATAGAATCTAGTGCCACAGGGGACCTTAGATGTTATCTGGTCTAGTCCCTTCCTTTTACAGAGGAGGAAACTGAGGTCTGGAGGGGAAGTGCCCATGGACACACAAGGATGCCCATGGTCCTGGGAAAGGTCCAGCTCTTTCTACTGAGCAGCTGAATCATTGTGGGACCCAAGACATGTCTATAGTGTAGAGTTTCCCCTCCAGTTTTGAAGGCTCACTCATAACCTTGGAAGGGAGGTGGATTCCATATGTTTCTGATTCATTTACCACTTAACTCATCAGAATGTTATGTTATAATGGCAACATGATGTGTCAGAATTCTTTTTATGAGCCTTTTCAGAAACATCAATCTGCTTCATCCTAAGTAGTTGGGATAGCAATCCCCCAACATCTTCTATTTGTGTTCACGAATCACAGCATTCCAGGATCCGAGGGGAGAAGGGACGTCAGTGTCATCTGGTCCAACTTGCCCCTTATCTCCTCTATGACATCTCCACAAGGGATCATCTGGCTTCTACTTACAGACCTCCACTGATGGGGAATTCACTACCTCCCAAGGCATGAGGTTACTCCTTTAGGCGGCTCTTCTGGTTAGAAGGTTTTTCCTAATTGCAGCTGCAATCTACCTTCCCACAACTTCCCTCCCCAATCTCACTGCGTTGCTCCTGGGGCCAAGCAGAAGGAGGCTGGGCCTTCTTTCATAAGTCAGTCATTCAAAAACTTCAACAAAGCCATAGTACCCTCCTGTCCCAATCCAGCCCTTGATTATTGACTCTTTAATTTTTGTTTCCTTGCTTCATGCATCAAAGTCTTATTAGATTTTGGGGTAAAATTCAATTCATTTTCATAACACATATTGGCAACTGGGTGACTCTGTGGTTAGAGCCCTGGGCTTAGACTCAGGAAAAGCTGAATTCAAATCAAGTCTCAGATACTTGCTAGCTGTATGACCTTGGGCAAGTCATTACTTAGCCTCCATCTGGTTCAATTTCCTTACCTGCAAAATGGCACAATAATAACATCTCCCTCCCATGGTTGTCTGAAGATCAAACCAGATGCTATTTATAAAGTACTCAGCAATACTTAAAGCACTATGTAAACACTAGCTAATATTGACTATCATGTTGAGTGACTTATAATAACACTCCCACCCTGGTATAGCAGCCCCTTCCCGCTGAACTTCAAGCCATCTTTGGCTGGAAAATGATCTCAGCCTGTGTTTTTGTGGGTTCTGCTGCTCCAGGAATTGTCTTATGGCATTATTTGGAGTTTTTTGGAGCGGTTGTGTCAGGAGCTCTGAGAACTTACTGCATTTCCTCCACCATCTTGGCTCTGCCTCCTGGCCGTACTCTTGAAACGCAGTCTCCTGTGTGGCTGCTGAGCGCCACTCTTTTCATCTGTCAATTGTGTCCCATCTCCCAGGCCTCGCTCTTTCATTTGGAATCAACAAACATTGGGCTTGAAGAGACCTTTGACATCATTTTGCCTGGCTCCCCTTCTGCTTTAGCGACACCTAGAACAGTGAAATGGTTTGCCTGGGGCCCCACAGCTGGTGTGCAGCCGAGCCAGGGTCTGGGCCTCAAAATCCCACCACACCACAGTGGGCTTCTCCACCCACCCCATGGGAGCACAAGTCTGTCTCCTAATCAATCCTATTTAATGCATCGATTAAGCGTCTCCTCTGTGCACAGTCCTATGTGAGATACAAGTTGAGATAAGACACAACCCCTGCCCTCTTGGAGTTTGCAGTTTGGGGGGTGGGGGTGGGACTTAGGGAAGGAGACACAAGGAAGAACTGATTCTTTATTGGGCCACGGCCAGTGAGGGCCAATCACAGGCTCTCTGAAGTCTGACAGGGAGGTCCCAGGCATCCTGATCAGCTGACAGACCTCCTCCCTCACTCTGTCAATCAGATGCATGGGGAGGGGGGCAGGGGACAGACAGCGGGCTGGGCTCTGGAAGACCTGAATTCAAAACTAGTCTCAGATATTACTAGCCGCATGACCTCGGACTTCACCTCCCTCCGACTGTTTCTTCATCTGTAAATTGGAGATCATAAGAGCACCCGCCTCCCAGGTGAGAATCAAGTGAGGCAGTGATTATAAAATGCTTTGCAGCCACTGAAGCGCTTGCCCTCGATCTGAGAGAGGCATTCTTCCTGCCGGGGAGTGCCCAAGAAGACCCTCCCTGGGATCTCCACACCAGAGGGCAGGGCCAGAGAATAGCCGTGGTGCTCAGACGTCATCGGCCGGGTCCTCAGGCTCATCAGGTTGGGGCCAAGGCCTGGAGCCACATCTGAGAGCATTCTGTCCAGGCTTCTCTTTTTAAAGAAAGAGTAGACAATTAAAAATAATAAATTGTTTCTGATTTCTTTTGGTTTTGCACCTCCTACATCTTCTAATACTTCTCTCCTTCTCCCAGGCGGTCAGCATCTGATAGATGTTCTGTCTAGAGCGTGTATTGAGTGCTTGCTGCGTGCCAGGTACCTGGCTAAGCTCTGGGGACCAAAGAGAAACAAGTGAGATGGTTTCTGCCCTCAATGAGCTTCCATCCAGTGGGGGGAGGGCTAGAAAGCAGGAGGAGGGGACGGCTCATGAGCAAGGCTGGTGACAGTCGGTGAGGAGTCGGTCAACAAACAACCAAAGCACCTGCTATGTGCCAGGCAGAGTGCAAGTAGTGGGGATACAAAAAGAGACAAAAGGCACTCCCTGCCCTCAGGGAGCTTACAATCCAATGCCCACAAATGTGAACAGATAAGCTCCACCCAGGAGAAATCAGAAATAATGAACAGAGGGAAGGCACCAGAATCAGGAGGGCCCAGAGAAGGCTCCCTGTGGAAGGTGATGCTGTAGTGAGACTTGAAGGAGGTCAGGGAGCTCACCCTTGTGTTGTTCCTCGGGGGAAAACGGGCCAGAGAAAATTCCTGGGATGGGCAGATGGAGCGTCCTGTTCACGGAACAGCGGAGGTCACTGCAGCAGAGAGCAGGTGTTGGGAAGGAAGGAGGGGGACGGCTTATGAAGACTTCGAATGCCAAGCAGAACAGTTTGTATTGGATCCCTGAGCAATAGGGAGCCACCAGAGGTTATTCAGTGTGGGGGAGGAGGGATGTGATGAGAACTGTGTTTAGGAAGATCGCTTCGGTGGCTGAATAGAGGATGGAGTTAAAATAAATAAAATAGCTAACATTTAATAGCACACAGTAGGTGCCGCTTTATTTGCAAAACTAAACAAGAGAACAAAAAGTAGATGTTCTGGGCAGTATTCTTCAGTGGTCACACTCTGCTGGGGGAGACATCAGCAAGGCCGATATCTGGAGGGGAGAAAAATGAGACGCTGAAATGTAATGCGAAAAGGTTCTCCTTTTCAAAATAAGCCTTCTTCCAGACACTTGACACTTACTAGCTGTGTGACCCTGGGCAAGTCACTTAACCCCCATTGCCCCACCAAAAAAATAAGCCTTCTGCATCATAGAAAGGGTCTGAGGCAGCAGGGGCTCACCCACACGTGAGGAGGCCAGCAAAAAGAATGAACTTGCTTCTAGGCACAGGCTGCATTGCTACCCTTGTCCTCAGCCTCTGCCTAGGACCCCAGGAGGAGTCTGGGAAGCGTGCCTGGCTAGATTGGCTCTACTGGAGGCTTTGAACCCAGAAAGGTCATTGCCTAGGAGCCAGGCCTCTGCCACCTCCTGCCCGGAGGGGTCTGAGAAGAGAGCTTCTGCTGGGCCAGGGGAGGGGTCCCTGCTACCCTCACTGAAAGAGCACCATGGTATTCTAGCTGAAAAGGGCCCTGGGACACTCCCGCTAAAGAGGGTGCAGCAGCCCGAGCCGGGGCAGAGGGCGATAGAACAGGCCCAGGGAGGCTGGCAGAGATGCCACGCCCTGAGAGGGGCCCTGGAGCTGAGCCACCTGCCTCGCCCAGTGCAGTGGCAGCTATCCAGCCCCACAGCGGCCGGCTCTTCCTAGTCAGGAAGCCAAGGAGCGTGCCTGTCTGGCTCTGCCATAGACGAGAAGCCTGCATGAGCCAGCTCAGCAGCGCCCTGGCCTGTGCAGCCCAGACCATGCCCTGTGAGGAGCTCAGGGGAGCATCAGTGACTTGTCCATCGTGGAGATGATGTTCTGTCTCACCGTGAACTGCCACAGGACCCTCTGGAGAAAGAAAGGACTCTGGGAGCTTGGCTGCCGGCTGCCTCTCTTTAACTTCATGTTCACCCCTCCCCCAGTGGACTCTGCATAGATCTGTTGGAGAGTTTGCCCCTGGTTTGCAGGGAAATGAAAGATAGGTACTATCCTTGCTATAGCATCTGAGTAAATACTTTTGCTAAAGAACTGAGTCTGGGGGCAGCTAGGTGGCGCAGTGGATAGAGCACCGGCCCTGGATTCAGGCAGACCTGAGTTCAAATCCGGCCTCAGACACTTGACACTTACTAGCTGTGTGACCCTGGGCAAGTCACTTAACCCTCATTGCCCTGCCCCCCCCAAAAAAGAACTGAGTCTGCTAGGTAATTAGGGAGAAGTACCTGGATGGGGTTCATGAGCTAATGTTAGGAGGTTAGCCACTCACAGTTACCCCTAGAACCCTAGGAAGAGTGGCAGGCACTCCTCTGGGTCCCAGCCTGTCAGTGCTGCTGTGCACTGGGGGAGTAAGCCCAGGGGCAGCTTTTAGAACAGCTCTGGTCATCTTTGCCAATTGGCTGGGCATTAAACGAGAGCTCTGGCTTATTTTGATTTATAATCCTCTAACTGTTAGTGACCTGGTGCATTCTTCCATATAGTTGTTCAGTTTGGGGATTCTTCTTTGGAGAAATGTTTGGTTCCCATCTGTTGACCACCAATCTCTTAGGGGACGCCAGGCCTACCATTTTACTAGCAGGACACTGAGACCCGCAGGTGGGAAGGGCTCCTATTTTCAGGATACTCCCTGGAAGTCAGCCCATAATGGATAAGGGCGTATGATCAATCATGGACGCTACACATTCTGCAAAGTAAAATGCTCGCCTGTGCCACCCTCCTGGGCACAGTGAGAATCAACAATCTCACAGTGCTTGAGAGAGAATACTTTAAATGGAAAGACGCAGCCCCCCGAACGAATGTTGTTGATTTATTGATCGAGTGTTCAGCAAGCTGGGAGCTTGGAGGATGCCTCTGGCCAGGGTTCCAGGGATGAGATGGGCTCCGAGGTTGCTCCCAGCTCTAACATTTGGTGCTCCTATGGTCTGAATGCGATAGATGTCTCTGTCTCTGCGATGGAGCCCTCCCATGTCCTGTGGGTTACAGGCTATCCCTATGACGGAGGGCTCTTCCAGCTGCTTCTATTTGCTGTTGACATTGTGCTGGTGGTGTTGGGTCCCCTAGTCCTGCCAATTGTCCTCGGGGAGGTTCACAGACCCATATAGCAGATATTGGCCTCTCCATCCACATGGGGAAACCTGTTGTTTCTGCCCTTCCTGGCCCACAACATACAGTCGCACGGGTGGCCGTCTCAGAGTTCGTGCATCAGTGCTCATGTGGGAAGGACTTGGGCATGAATCACTGAGGATGAGGGGTCGGGGTGAGCCGAGGCCATGTGCGCCCACACTGATGGGATGATGATGGTTCCCTTGGTGTAAAGCAGGCTGATGAACAGCCCACCTCGTGAGCTGTGAGCCTGCCTGGTCTCTGACTGCAAGAATGCCTTAATGAGCAGCTTCAGGCCTCCTACAAAGCCAGCCAGAACCCCTGGAGCACATTCTCAAAGCTCTGGGTAACGTGACCCTCTGCCACGGGCAACCCTGCCTGGTGTTGGCACACCAAAGAATGATACCTGACATTTCTACTCCTTCTTTGCACAATCTTAGGTAAGCTCTCTGTTCTTATATTATAATAAGACCCTTCCCAGGGAAGGGGAGGGTCTTATTAGAGTTATGTTTGGATCATATCATACCTTATATATCTTATATTATATATCATAGTACCTTGTGAGAGTACTAATCAGGCCCTCCTTTGACCTGCGGAGAGACTTAGTGGAACATATTCCAATGCATTCAGATACCTTGGACTCCTCTTTGGAAAACCCCTTTACCACAGACATGTGGAGTTGGGGTGTGCTTTAACCAGGGGAGGCTAGGCACCCCTATTAACAAGGAAGCCCTGCCAGGGTTAAGATAGCATGTGGACTACTGACCAGAGAAATGCAAATTAAAACAACTCTGAGGTATCACCTCATACCTATCAGAGTGGCAAATAGAACAGAAACAGAAAACACTGGATGTTGGAGGGGATGTGGGAAAGCTGGGATGCTAATCCACTGTTGGTGGAGTTGTGAACAGATCCAGTCATTCTGGAGAGCAATTTGGAACTATGCCCAAAGGGCTATAGAACTGTGTATGCCCTTTGATCCAGCAACACCACTGCTAGGTTTATATCTCAAAGATATCCCCAAATGAGAAGAAGACCTATTTATATAAAAATATTTATAGCAGCTCTTTTTGTGGTGGCTAAGAATTGGAAATCAAAGGAATGCCCATCAATAGAGGAATGGCTAAACAAGCTGTGGTATATGATGGTGATGGAATATTATTGTGCTATAAGAAATGACAAGCCAGAGGATTTCAGAAAGATCTGGAAAGACTTATATGAACTGATGTATAGTGAAGTGAGCAGAACCAAGAGAACATTGTGCACAGAGACAGCAATATTGTTGGATGAAGAACTGTGAATGACCTAACTATTCTCAACAATGATCCAAGAAAATCCCAAAGGACTATAGATGAAACATACTATTCACCTCCAAAGAAAGAACTGATATTGATGGAGCACAGACTGAAGCATGCTATTTTTCACTTTCTTTCATTTTTTTCTTTTATTCAAGTTTTCTTATACAAAATGACTAATATGCTAATGTTTTACATAATTGTACATGTATAACCTATATCTGATTGCTTACCACCTCAGGGAAGGGAGGGGAAGGAGGGATAAAAATTGGAACTCAAAACTTTAAATAAAAATGTTTATTACTGAAAAAAGATAATGTGTGGATAGATATGCTTTCACTTTTGCATAGGGCAAAGTGGCATGGTGCCTGACGCCAGAGAGGACATGTTTTTCCAGAGATATCTTGGGCCTGACCTCTTCAGAAGCTAGGCTGGTCTCCACAGAAGCCTGGTTCACACAGCCCAGAGATCTAGACAAAAATCTTGGTTCACCCCAGGTGTGGAGCCTAGGAAGGACCACTTCACTCTCTGCCTCGATTTCCTCCTCTGTCAAACAAGAGGGTTGAAAATGGAAAGTGCTCTCATAGACAGTGAAAGCTTTTCCCAGCATGCTTTAAGTTTTCTTGTTATGGTTGTGAGTATTTCTTCATTCTCCCCTGTTCTCCCTTCATCTCACTCACTCACTTAAAATACCTCTAGGACTGCTCTATCAGAAATAGGCAAAGACCTGAGCCACTAGCTCACAGGTCCAAGGCCTGCTTCTTGGGGCAGAGGTTGCTGAGCCCTGGGGCTAAGGTTCCCTAGGTCCTGGGATGGGTGTCCCACAGCTCTTTCTATGTCCAAAAGAATCCCCCAGCTTGGCTCTTTCCAGATAACTATGGCCATGAGGAGGTTGTGTCCTCTTTGGTCCCTCCCAGAGGCCAGAACTGGGAGCAAGAGAGAGGGAGAGGTCTTCTTTTTTAAATTATACTTTGAATACTTTCTTTTTTTTTAATTATTTACTTTATTTTTCCAGTTACATGTAAAGATATTTTTTTTGAGTTCCAGATTTTCCTCCCCCCTCCCTTCCCTTCCCTCTCCCAAGGACAAGGTTATACATTGCAATCATGTTAAACATATTTCTACATTAGGCATGTTATAAGAAAAGAATCAGAACAAAAGAAAAAATGCAAGAAAGAATAACCAAGAATAATAACAAAAGTAAAAATAGTAGACTTCAATCTGCATTTAGACTCCCTAGTTCTTTTTCTGAATGTGAAGAGCATTTTCCACCATAAGTCTTTTGGCATTGTCTTGGATCATTGTATTGCTGAGAAGAGCCAAGTCTATCACAGTTGATCATCACAAAATGTTGATACTGTGTACAATCTTCTCTTGGTTCTGCTCATCTCACTCAGCATCAATTCATATAAATCTTTCCAGGTTTTTCTGAAATCTGCCTGCTCATCATTTCTTACAGAAAACGAGTACTCCATTCCATTCATATACCACAAGTTGTTTAGCCATTCCCCAATTGATGGGCATCCCCTCAATTTCCAATTCTTTGCCACCACAAAGAAGAGCAGATAAAAATATTTTTATACATGTGGGCCCTTTTCCTTTTTTTAATGATCTCTTTGGGATATAGACCAAGTAGTGGTATTGCTGGGTCAAAAGGTATGCACAGTTTTATAGCTCTTTGGGCATGGTTCCAAATTGCTCTCCAGAATGGTTGGATCAGTTCACAGCTCCACCAACAATGCATTAGTGTTCCAATTTCCCCACAGCTTCTCCAACATTTATCATTTCCCTTTTTTGTCATATTAGCCAATTGGATAGGTGTGAGATGGTACCTCTGAATAGTTTTAATGTGCATTTCTCTAATCAGTAGTGATTGAGAACATTTTTTCATATGGCTGTAGATAGCTTTAATTTCATCATCTGAAAACTGCCTGTTCATATCCACTGACCAGGAGCAGCTAGGTGGCACAGTGGATAGAGCACTGGCCCTGGATTCTGGAGGACCCGAGTTCAAATCCAGCCTCAGACCCTTGACACTTAATAGCTGTGTGACCCTGGGCAAGTCACTTAACCCCAATTGCCTCACAAAATCATAATCATATCCACTATTATATATTTGATTCATTTCTCTATATATTTTAGATATGAGGCCTTTATCAGAAACACTGTAAAATTGTTTCCCATCTTTCTGCTTTCCTTCTAATCTTGTTTGCATTGGTTTTTTTGGTGCAAAAACTTTCTAATTTGATGTAGTCAAAATGATCCACACTACATTTTGTGATGTTCTTATCTCATCTTTGTTCATAAATTACTTTGAATACTTTTGTGTAAATAATGACCCCCCATATTTATATAACATTGTATTATTTTAAAAAATGTTTTGCTGAAATCCTCTGTCTTTTATCGCAGTCATTTGAGTCTTTCCTTGTGGCAATGAAGAAGAATTAAGCAAAACCAATTGGTGCCGTGATGGCATCTAAGGTACAAATAAGCCATCCTGGCAGAACCCCCAATTCTAGGCAGGTTTGGTCTTGACTGAAGAAAGGAAAAACTTCCTCTAGTGAGAGCTCTCCCAGACTGAAAAGTTAGGGAGGTAGTGAGCTCCCCATCTTTGAAAGCAAAGACTGAATAATCCCCTGTTGGTTGTCATAGGCAGCCAGTGTCACAGTGGAAAGAGGCCTGAGCCTGGAGTCAGGAAGACCTGAGTTCAAATCCAGCCTCAGGCACTTAATAACTGTGTGACTTTGAGCAAGTCACTTAACTTCTGTTTGCCTTAGTGACACAATGTATAGAGCCTGTGTTCTGGGTGGTCTTCTGGCCATCACTAAAGCCAGGGAATGAGCGCTCATCCAGCACCCACTCCCCAACTGTAAAGTGGAAATATAATAGCACCCACCTCTCAGTGTCATTGTGAGGATCAAATGAGATAAATGTGTAAAGTACTTAGCACAGTGCCTGGCACATAGTATATCTGTATAATGAACTGGATATACTATTCTCTCCTTCTGCCCCCCACCCCGCCCTTATTCATCCCATTAATCCACAGAATCCCATCCCCCAAGGGGACGCTGGGCAGACATCAGTCCAGTTTCTCAGTCTGTCTTCTATCAGTTTGGGCATGAGCAGCCCCCAGGACGTGTGGGGAACCCATGCAAAGGGATCTGCCCCCAGGGCCCAGAGCCTGAGACAGAGACCAAAAAAGACCAGCAAGCAAAGGTCATGTTGACCATGGACCCAAACTGAAGCTGCGAGGACCTAGAATAGACTGCAGTGCAAGCTTGTTATCTGGGAGCTCGAGGGGAAGCGTATTTTTGTGGTGGAGAGCGTGGGAACAACACACCCTGGGCAGAGTCACAGTGGGGATGGGAGGCGCAGCTCGGCCACTTACCCTGTGCTTTCTGCTACCGGGAAGAATCATTCCTGAAATCTGCAGCTGAAAATATGCAAGGCGACATTCGGGCTGGGTTGGTCTACACAAAATATACAGAATGAAGCAAAAAAAAAAATCAGCCATTTATCAGATCACTGGCTATGAGAGCGGGAATGGTCCACGGACGTCAGATGATCCTGGGTCCAGACCTGGAAGAAATCTCTGAGGTCATTCAGTCCAATCCCCTCAAATGGCACAGGTGGCGTCAGAGGCAAGATCTGGCCTCAGGATACAACTCCCCTCCCCTCCCTCCCACCCCAGTTCTGTCCTCTGCAGCCGAGCAGAACCAAACTAAGTCCTCGTGTCCTCCGAGGAGGACGCTTGAGGACAGCCGCCGCACTGTCACTCCCCAAGCTTCCTCTTCTCCACCTTAAACAACCCCAGTGCCTTCAGTAGGCGGCGGCACGGCCTGGTCTCCAGCACCTCCGCCCTCCTGGTCACATCCTCCTCGGAACACTCCCCTCGTCAGTGACCTTCCAAAATGCGGCTCCGGAACACAGAGCCCCAGAAATGAGTGCCCTGGGAGGACGCCTGTGTTCTGGGCGGTCTTCTGGCCATCACTAAAGCCAGGGAACGAGCACTCGTCCAGCACCCACTCCTGCGCTAAGCCCTCCATAGGAATCTTCTCTTTTGATCCTCAGAAAGCCCTGGGCGCAGGTGCTCTTATCATCCCCTGTTACAGTTGAGGGAAGTGAGGTCAGTGGGGCCAAAGAAGTTAAGTGACTTGCCCAGGGTCACTGAATGTGAGCGGTTGCATTTGAACTCAGGTCTTCTTGATTCCAGGTCCAGTGCTCTATACATTGTGTCACTAGCTGCCTCTTATAATTAGTATTTATTAAATACCTATGATAAGTGGGCCCTGTGCTAAGTACTAGGGATACCTTGCAAGGAAGGCAAAAGTCAGTCCTTTTCCTGAAGTGGCTGAGAGTCTAACTGGGGAAACAAGGTACAGATAACCATGTAACAGAGATGATACAGACAGGATGGATCGGAAATAATCAGGAGAGGGAGGGGCAGCTAGGTGGCACAGTGGATAGAGCACCAGCCCCGGAGTCAGGAGGACCTGAGTTCAAACCCAGTCTCAGATACTTTTCTTTTTTTCTTTTTTTTGGTGAGGCAATTGGGGTTAAGTGACTTGCCCAGGGTCACACAGCTAGTAAGTGTCAAGTGTCTGAGGCTGGATTTGAACTCAGGTCCTCCTGACTCCAGGGCCGGTGCTCTATCCACTGCTCCACCTAGCTGCCCCCAGCCTCAGATACTTGACACTTACTAGCTATGTGACCCTGGGCAAGTCACTTAACCCCAATTGCCGCACAAAAAAAAACAAAACAAAGAGAGGGGGGGGGGAGAGCGCCGGCTTTGGGAAAGGTTTACTGCAGAAGCTGGGATTTTAGTTGGGATGTAAAGAAAGCTGGGGAAGGCAGTGGGTGGGAGAGCATTCCAGGCATGGAGGAAAGGCAGAAAAAGTGCCGCATTTGGATGAAGATGAAATATATTTTCTTTCCTTCTCTCTTTGGCCTGCCTAGGAGTGAGTCTACAACAGTACTTGGGTATTTCCTATCAGAATGAAACCTTTTGGGCTTCCTGAAGCATATGGAACAAGTCTTCTGGGCTACTCTTGCAACTAATGGGTTCCCCCAAGGATGGCTCCTGCCCTCAACTTCTCACTGTAGGCCATGAGTCCCCCACAGTGTGCTGCCCATTAACAACCAACCAGTAGATTCAATGAGTTCTCAGCAAAGGCATTTACTAAAATGGTATGTTAAGAATAGTTGGCACAGCGTGTCTAACATCAAATTGCTTACCATCTCAGAGATGGGGGAAGATGAGAGGGAGGGAAAGAATCTGGAACTCAAAATTTTAAAAAATGAATGTTAAAAATTGTTTTTACATGTAATTGGGAAAAATATTATTAAAAAAGAATAGTTGGCACAAACTATTTGGAATCTCACTGGGTGTGATCTGGATAAGAGGTGCCAAGAGGACCACTGGACACAGAGGTATTCCTGGATATTTTGGCCTTCAAGGTCTAGTAGATGGGGGAGACATGAAGTAGAGTGATCTCAGGAAGATACCTCAACCCTTGGGAGAGAAGGTCTTGTTTGGAGAGACAGATACGTAGAGACAATGGCTAATACTAAGACAAGGCTGATTCTGGGAGGGAGCAGATGGGTTAAGCCTAAAAAGAGCTCATTCAGAGTAACATTGAAGCCTGCTTTGGGAGAGAAGCAGAGTGTGTAGCTTTCTATTTTAAGTAGGTATACTTACTGACCATGTGCTGAGAAACGGTGTAGTATAGTGGATAGAGAGCTGATCTCAGAATTAGGAAGACATGGGTTCCAGTCCTGCCCTGATGCATATTGGTTGTGTGACCTTGGGCAAGTCATTTAACCATTCATTGCCAGAGGCAACTTAAAATAAGTTGCAGAGATCTCCTTTGGTAGAGAAAATTCCTTACTTGGAGCTCTCCACTGAAAAACCCACAGTTTCAATCAAAAGCAAAACAAGGGGCAGCTAGGTGGTACAGTGGATAAAGCACTGGCCCTGGATTCAGGAGGACCTGAGTTCAAATTCAGCCTCAGACACTTGACACTTGACAGTAGCTGTGTAACCCTGGGGCAAGTCACTTAACCCTCATTGCCCTGTTAGAAAAAACAACACCAAAAACAAAATTAAGGCTAAGCTGAGGTTTTATTTTTGTTTTTGTCGTTGTTGTTGCTTGCTTGCTTGTTTGTTTGTTTTTTGCTGGGCAATAAGGGTTAAGTGACTTGCCAAGAGTCACAAAACTACTGTTAAGTGTCAAGTGTTGGATTTGAACTCAGGTCCTCCTGAGTCCAGGGCTGGCCTAATTGTCCACGCTGAGTTGTTTCTATCATCACCTCCTACCTTTGGGCATCTGAGAACAAAGCTCCAGGTGCTCTCCTAGTTGTGATGCTGTCTAAGGTCGGGGTTTTTGACTTTCTGTGTCTTGGAATCATGTTGTCTGATGAAGTCCAGGGACTCCTCAGAATAAGGCTTGTAAATGTATAAAAGAAAGTCCAGGGGACTATAAAGGAATCCAATTATATAAAAGATCAGATTCACAGACATCCTGAAATCTATCCTTGGTTCCTTGGGCATTTTGGGACCCTTAGAACCCCAGGTTAGGAATGCTTGATCTAGATAGTCAATGCCCTGGGTATAAATTAGCTCCTAAATCCAGACATGAGAAAGCCTGCTTGTCCTTTGCTGGCTCACCATGCTGGACAGACCCATTATTTAGGTTTAGAAGGAATGCTAATCTTCATGGTCTGGATCAAGTTCTAGTAATGACCATTCTCATTTCCACAGCAAGTTAAAGTCTTCAAAGGGCTCTCCTCACAAATTCCCTGTATGAAGGGATCTGCCAGGATGGATGACTTGTCCACATTTTACAGGGAAGGAAATTGAGTCACTGAAAGATTAAGTGACTCATCCAAGGTCATTCGAATAGTAAATGTTTAGGCTGGGATTTGAACCCACATCTTCTGACTTTAAGCCAAGCCCTCTGGAGGGAAAAATTTGCCCAAGGTTATACAATAAAGCTCCTTGAAATTCTTGAACCTGGATATTGAGTGCTTCCCTCTTGAGTCTTACCTTCTTCAAGTTAAACACCTCCAGTCTTGTCAACTGATATTCAAGACCACCAGTCCTCTAACTATAGGAATATAAAATGCAAATAGATACAGCTATATGTATGTATACACAAATATGGACTTCAGCGGTCGTCTTGCTCAAAACTTTCATCGTACAACTGAAGAAACTGAAGCCTAAGAGAGGAAGTGCCCTGTTGAAGGTCACGCAGTGATAAAGGCGAAATTTGAACCCAGGTCTTCAGTCTCCAATTCCAAGCACTACACTGCTTGGGGGCAGCTAGGTGGTGCAGTGGATGGAGCACAGGCCCTGGATTCAGGAGGACCTGAGTTCAAATCTGGCCTCAGACACTTGACACTTACTAGCTGTGTGACCCTGGGCAAGTCACTTAACCCCAATTGCCTCACTACAAAACAACAACCAACCAAACAAAAAACAACAACCCTCCATCTCTTGGCCCTGGGCATTTTTTCTGGCTGCCCCCTATGCCTGTGACACTTTCCCTTTTCTCTTCTAACTACTAACCTTCCTGGGTTTCTTTAAATCCCAACTAAAATCCCACCTTCTACAGGAAGTCTTCCCCATCCCTCTCAATGCTTGTGTCTTCTCTCTGATTATTTCTTATTTATCCTGTATATAGCTTGTTTGTACGGAATCATTTGCTTGTTGTCTCTTCCATTAGATAGTAAGCCACTTGAGGTCACACACTGTCTTTTGCCTCTTTTTGTATCCCTATGTGCCTGGCACATAGTAGGTGCTTAGTAAATATTTTTTTATCTATTGATTGGAGGGAAAATATACCCACAACATGCTTTTATGTTTAATATGCATTAACATTTTATCCACCACTTTCTTCATTCTAGATCAAACTTCTTAAACTGTAGGTAAGCAATACTGAATGTGGGGGGGTCTCGAAAAATCTAGCGACAGTAAAAGGTTATGTATACCTATTTTATATGCCCGGGATTAGGTAAAAAATTCTTGGACGAAAAGGGATGGCAAGTGGAAAAAATTTAAGAAGCTCTGTTCTAGACAATCAAAAAATAACAACAGATCAAGCCCTGGTTTCTAGTCTTTGCTGATCTTTGAGGTGTAACACCTACACTGAAAATATAACAATCAGCTGCTAAGCATGTACCAGCTGACTCCTAGCACCACTGGGCCCTCTCAGTTATCATCCAGTGCCAGATGGTGATCTTCACCATCTTGAAAAGCCGGGGTGGCGAAGTGGATAAAGCACCAGCTCTGGATTCAGGAGGACCTGAGTTCAATTCCAGCCTCAGACACTTGACACTTACTAGCTGTGTGACCCTGGGCAAGTCACATAACCCCCATTGCCCCGCAAAAAAATAAATAAATAAATGCATGAAAAACATCTGGGTCCGAGGCACTGTGGAGTCGTCTGCTCCCTAGATGCTGCGTCTTCTCTGGAGCTGCTAGTTGCTTGGTTTCTTCTGAGCTTCTACCCAGTGAAGACCCTCCCCGCCCCCCCCTCTGCCAATGAGAACATTTGGAGGCTGGGTCTCCATGGTTTGGAGCCCACAATTCCTGGGGGTGCCCATCCAGCAGCATTTCTTCCTTTGTTTTAGGGCTGGGGTTTCCCTGGATTTGGGTCCAAGGACTTCAGAGGCCAGGTGACTTACCACTCCTCTCTGGATCTGCTCATTGAACCCTTATATCTTTGGAGGGGGAGGGCACTGCTGACACATCCTCCTCCACTCCTCCCTCACCAAAAGTACAACGGAAAATTCCTGTTCTGAGATCAAAGAGCTGATTGGTTTCCAAGTCTGAAAAGGGAGTCGAAGCCAACAGGACATGTGAAAGAAACCGCACGATGCCATCTCTTTCATCTGCTTCTCCTCATGCGGTCCGGCTTATATTTATTTCGCCACATTAACCCAAAGACAGTAATTTATAAAGTGGTCCGTCATTATGAGGACTAGTCCTGTCAGCTGCCTTGGTTTCTCCTCTCATTTCACGTCATCCCCGCTTCAGGTTTTTCAGCATTGATTAGAGTTTCTGCCGATCAAACATCAGCCGCCCGGACCGGTCCCCTCCTTCACAGGGGGATGCGGAGCAGGCTGTCCAAGGCCGCCCCACAAGTGCGCAGTGTCCCAGAAGCCTAGCCCTGCACACTTCTCGGGGCTCTTCAAAGACGCCGGGGGCTCTGCGGGGACATCTGGGTCAGTGAGGCGCTTTTCATCTCTCAGGTGGAAGGAAGCCCCTTTTCTCCCTTCCTGCAGCTCATCTGCAGGGGCTGAGAAGGGGACCCTGAGAGGGGGCCGAGAGGAGGTTCGCAGCCCTCTCAGGGAGCTTAGTGACGCCTGCTACTGAGATTCCAGATTCCGAACTCCTCGCCTGTTTTTATTCAAGCCCCACAGGGCATGACCGACGCTCCTCAGCCCAACCAGAAGGCATTTCCCCTGTGGCATCATTCACATTTCAGCACCTCTGTTATCAAAGCAGAAAGTGCATCCTGCCCTAGGCCGCCCCTGGGCCCGTCCTCTCCCCTCCCCACGGAGCACTCACTGCACTTCTCCCCTTTCTGTTCTCATTCATTCTCCCTGGTACATTAAAAAAAAAATGAGTGTGTCCCTCTGTTATGTGATCATTGGGGGAACACTGGAGACAGGAAAGGAGCTGGACCGTAACAAGTCCAAGAGAATGTCTCAACACTTGGTTTTGCACAGAGGCCAGGGGCCATGGAACAATGTAGTCACACTGGAACTCACCAGGTCAAGCCTACAGGCATTTATTAAGCACGCTAGGACTGTGCAGGGCTAGCAGAGGCCACCTTCTAACGTTTAGAGTCTAAATGTTTTTATCTAATAATTTAGAATCAAAACCATTTAAGATTGTAAGCAAGCAGGGATGTGCTGGTAAATGTTTAACAAGAAACTCTCAAAAAATAGTGCGATATGCTGTAAGAAACCTGGAAGGACTTGCAGGAACTGATGATAAGTGAGATGATGATCAGAACCAGGAGAACATTGTACACAGTATCATCAGCGCTAGGTGTTGATCAACTGTGATAGACTTCATTCTTCTCAGCAATACAACGGTGCAAGATAGCTCCAAAGGACTCATGATGGAAAAGGCTCCAAACGCAGAAAAAAAAAGAACTGTGGAATATGGATGCAGATCGAACCATACTATTTCTCTTGTTTTTGGTGCTGTTGTTTTTTCTTTTTTTGAGGTTTTTCCTTTTTACTCTGATTCTTCTCTTATAACATGACTAATGCAGAAATATGTTTAATGTTATTGTATATATATAACCTATATCAGATTACTTGCTGTCTTGGGGAGGGGGGAAGGGAGGGGAGGGAGGGAAAAAATTTGAAACTAGAAATATTATAAAAACAAATATTGAAAACTATCTCTATGTAACTGGAAATAATAAAATATTTTCATAATTTTAAAAAAGTACAATATACTTTATTTTGGGGGGTTGTTTTTTGTTTGTCTTTGTTTTTTTGTTTTGTTTGTTAGGTCAGCGAGGGTTAAGTGACTTGCCCAGGGTCACACAGCTAGTAAGTGTCAAGTGTCTGAGGTCGGATTTGAACTCAGATTCTCCTGAATCTAGGGCCGGTACTTTATCCACCTCGCCACCCAACCGCCCCCATACAGTATACTTTAAAGTTAATTATGTGCAGAAATATGTTGAAAGTGATTGTACATATATATAACCTATATCAGATTGCTTTCTTTCTTGGGGAGGGGGTGAGGGAAGGGAGAAAAATTTGGAACTAAAAATCTTATGAAAACATATGTTGAAATCGGTCTTTACATGTAACTGGAAAATAATAACATACTTTTATGATTTAAAAAAATAAAGCTAATTCTGCACGATTAACTACTGCATTTCATCACTTTCTTAAATCTAGACAATCAACAAAACAACATATCAAACTTTTATTTGTAGCAAGCATTTGCCAGTTTCCAAGACGCAAATGCTCACATTGAAAATTTAACAATCAGAAGCCCCAGCTAGCTCCAGTATACACCTGCAATAAAAGAGAGGGAGACACACACACACACATACAGAGAGAGAGAGAGAGAGAGAGAGAGAGAGAGAGAGAGAGAGAGAGAGAGAGAGAGAGAGAGAGAGAGAGGCAGACAGACAGAGAGACAGAAAGAGAGAGAAGAGAAATTTAACCTGAACTTGAATTCCTTCCCTAATATACACGCATTTTTATCTTTATTGGCCCAGTAATCAAGGACAAAAAAAGGGATAGAGAAGAGGCAGCATACTTCTGGGACCTTCCTAACAATAATGCTAGCTGGCATTTACAAAGACTTTAAGCTTTTATTTGATCTTCACAACAACCCTGTGAGGTGGGTGTTATTCCCACTTTCCAGATGGGGAAACCGGGGTTAATTGACTTGTCTGGAGACACACAGCTAGTAAGCATCTAAGGCAAGTGAAAATTCCAAGTCAGTAGTTGGAATAATGTATTGTAGGTAAACAAGGAAGTTGATGTCACTGGATGATAGAGTACATGGAGAGGGAGGAAGCCAGGCAAGGTGGGAGGGGGCAGGTTGAAAAAGGCTTTGAATGCTAGAGGATTTTATATTTGGTCCTGGAGTTAATAGGGAGTTACTTGAGTTTATTGAATAGGAAGATGGCATGGTCAGACCCGAGCTCAGGTAGATCAGTTTGACAGTTGTTTGGAATGGGGAGAAGCTTGAGGCAAGGAGACCAGCCAGCAGTGCTGGTATGAGGTAATGAGGTGGGGAGGGGCACATACAAGAGGTGTTATTTAGGTACAAACGATGGGACATGGCAAGTAATTGGATATGGGAGGGGAGTGAGGAGCTGAGGATGACACCGAGGTCATGAGCTTGGGTGATAGGACTGCTTCTCTGCAAATATCTGTTTTGCAGCTCATATCTGCTTTAGACAATTGGTAGTTGGTCTCTTTTGCTCTGCATCCACCAAGTGAGCATTCATCATTTCTCTCCACTTGCTCATTGGAAAGGCCAACCAATTCTCCTAGGAACAATAGGTGGTTATGGTGAGTCTTGCCCTTTCCACTCTTGGGAGTATTCTGCAAATAGGCAAGTTACCCAGTCTCTCAGCTTTGTATGGGTTACCTTTCCAATGGTCAGCTAACTTGAGTCTTTTGCACCCCAACATTTCTCAAAAGAACTGTCTCCTTGCGGAAGGTCTTGACAACATTCCCTTAGGTCGTAACATCATCTTCTGAACTGAGGTTGAGACTCATTGGTAGCTTCTGAGAGATGTTCTGATTATAAATATTTTCCTTCATCTGAAACGTAAAAACTTTAGGCAAAAGGCAGGTGGGGCTCTCATCTAAACCACACAAAATATGGTGGAAAGCCCCGTCCCATTATGCTTGTACTAGAAGCGACACAAGTTGACTCCACGGAGATTTTCATTAGAGTCTTCAAGTTCTTGACAGTGAATAATGTGCAGGTGCAGTCATTAAGCAAGCAGAATCAACAAGCATTTAGTAATCAAGCTCAGCGTCAAGTACTAAGGATAGAAATACTGGCAGAAAGAAGAATCCTTGCCCTCAAGGGTTTACATTCTAATGGGGAAAGACAACACAGAAAAGGAAACAATAAAATGTAAGTGAGGGGGTGGGGTAAATCCTAGACTTACTCTCAAAGTCTCTACTTTGGTCAGAGGGGATCCTGACAAAGAACCCATATACAGAGAAAACACTTTAGCCATGATGGATGAATGCCTTCCGGTTTCTAGTTAGCTATGCTTGTGCATACCTGGGGAAATGGCTAGTCACCACTATGGTATGACATATTTCTACTATCTCCTTCCAGATTAAAAAGTCAATACAGACAAATTCCAAAGGTTCATTGGTGCCTATATTCTTTCAATGTGCAACACGAGTTGGCGATGCTTTTTGGGGGGCACATTGGGCTCAGTTTCACATTTTTCAGTGATATCTCCAGTCAT
Organism: Dromiciops gliroides; assembly: GCF_019393635.1. NCBI lineage: Eukaryota > Metazoa > Chordata > Mammalia > Microbiotheria > Microbiotheriidae > Dromiciops > Dromiciops gliroides. Next base: position 276,544,045 of record NC_057866.1, read on the forward strand.
CTGGGGTCAGTACAATCTATTTCTTCCTAGCTCTAGGATCCCTTCTTGACCCATGTCCAAAGTCATCATGTGGAGCTTTCGTGGCCAGAGAGCAAACTGCTTCCTGGTTCCATGTGTGGGATCAGTCAGAGTCTAGTACAGTCTCCATTGAATAGATCCAACTTGGTCTCAATAGAAAAATGTTTTCTGATGACCAGAATTTGAATCTTCTAACAACACTTCTAGCAAGCCTTCTGGCTCCTATCATTTCCTTAGTCCTTCATCAGCATTCTGTCTTTGATGCCTCTCAGTTCATTAAAACAAGCTTCATAGATACACTTGACCGGTCTTCTGTTAGAAGAACCAAGCTCTGGGGGCAGCTAGGTGGTACAGTGGATAAAGCACCAGCCCTGGATTCAAGAGGACCTGAGTTCAAATCCAGTCTCAAACACTTGACACTTACTAGCTGTGTGACCCTGGGCAAGTCACTTAACCCTCATTGCTCTGAAAAAAAAAAGGAAAAAAAAAGAAGAACCAAGCTCTCAGATACACCTTCACTTGATTATAGTCCCCTGACTACCAAATGGAGCTCTTCCCTACCATTCTCGTGTCATGGTCTTTGGGATGAGACATTTGTACCTGCTTCTTCTCTTCCCAGTAGTATATGCTGAAGCTTCCATCTCTGGCATGTGGCATCCAACTTGGCACTGGTGAGACCATGTCGATGGATTGTTGTCATTCCATATTGGGAGGCCTCTGAACTTTTCAGGGACAGTCTACGTCAAAGCAAAGAACTTAAGCTTTTGAATGGCATAATGAGTGTCACTGTCATTCAGCCCTCTGCTGGGGAATACATTTGGTCTCTGGTGACCATCACTAGCTTGCTAGAGGACAGCTCCCATAGCTTCCTGGCTGACATTGGTGTGACTGAAAAAAGTATGCTGCCCTTCTAGGGCACTGGGCTGAAGCTACTAGGATGACATTCAATGGGGATAAATGTCAAGTCTTTCACTTGGGGGCAAAAAGTAAATGTCACAAGTATGAGATGAGGAAGGCATGGGAAGGTGGTTGCCATTGTGAAATATATTTAAGGCTGTGAATGAATTCCCTTTGAGTCTGCTGGGGTGTGTGGCTGATGCCATGTTGGGCTTCATCAGCAGGGGCAAGGCAATGATGACCCCGCCATCCTCTGCCCTTGGCAGACCTCAGCTGGAGGAATAGCTTAAGAAGGACAGTGCAAAGTTGGGGAATGCCCAGAGGAGGGCAGCCAGGACTGGTGAAGGTCCTGGAGGACATGCTACAAGAGGTTTAGTTGGAGGAAAGAAGCCTTGGCCCCAGAGGATGGAGCCAGGAGCAATGGGGATCCCTTTATGAGTGGAGGCTGAGGCTGGGTGGCTGTCCAGGTCCCTCCCCACTCTCTGATTCTGGGATCTGGGACCCCACCACACACTGTCATACTCACAGAACTGCACTAGGCAGCTGTAAATATCCCGGGGTGGCCTGTGTCATCTTTGCAAATGGGGCCAGTTTCTCTAGGAAGGCTAATGAGTTTGGGTTGGATTAAATAAATGAAAGGAGACAGAGACAGAGACAGAGACAGAGACAAGAGACAGAGACACAGAGACAGAGACAGAGAGAGACAGAGACAGAGAAAGAGACAGATACAGGGAGACACAGAGAGAGATGGGGGGGAAAGAGAGAGAGAGAGAGAGAGAGAGAGAGAGAGAGAGAGAGAGAGGAGGTAAAGGAATAAGGCTTCCAGATTCTGAATCCATTCATTGGGCACAGCCAAGGAGGGACAAATGGCTTCCTCTTCCCCATCACCCCTTTCCCGTCACAGAAGTAGGGGAAACAGGAAGTCAATGGGGGGGACAGGTAAGTGGAGGGAGGCCTCTCTGCTCCACCACTGGTGCCATGGCTGAGATTGGGGCATTTCACTGACTGTTACACACATGTTTTGGCCCAGTCTGCTCTCAGGGCCTGGCTCCAGGCCCAGCCTTCTTGGGCCTCACCCACATCTGATCTCCTGCTCTTCGCTAGTCTTGGTCTCTCCTGTGCCCTAATCTTGTCCTTTGGGTGAATGATGGATGCTGCCCACTGTCCACCTTTAGGCTCTGTTTGTCCAGAGCAGGGTCCTCAATGGTTCATCTTGTCCCTCTCAGAATTTGGGTCAGAGTTAGCTCTGTCCTGTGTGGCCACCTGTGCATCTCTATAGCAGAAAATGCAGCAGCTGGAGTGACCCATGCCCCCTGCCTCAGGCCACTACATCCTCCTGTCCTCTGGAGCTATGCCCCAGTGCCTCCGGCAACTCTCTAAGCCTATAAGAGGCAGACTTTTGAAGACCTGCATTGGTAGAAGGCATTTTCTCACTTGGGAGTTCCCCATAGCAATGACATACTCTACCCCCAAATAAAGTTGCAATAAAATTCTACCTGCCCTTTGCCTCTAGTTCTTTCTCTCTCTGATCCTGCCTTCCCACTGCTAAAACTATTCCTAAAACACATTTCTGACTCAGTCCTGACTGTTTCAGAAGCTTTGATGCTCCCCACCTCCACCCAAATAGACATTATTTATCTATTTTTCTATCTATTTATTTATTTGCTTGCTTGCTCATTTATTTATTTGTTTGTTTGTTTGTTTGTTTATGTATTTATTTTTGGTGAGGCAATTGGGGTTAAGTGACTTGCCCAGGGTCACACAGCTAGTAAGTGTCAAGTGTCTGAGACTGGATTTGAACTTAGGTCCTCCTGAATCCAGGGCCGGTGCTCTAATCCACTGCACTACCCAGCTGCCCCGTAGACACTATTTATTGAAGAAAATCAAAACTCCTTAGCCCAGCATTGAAGACCTTCTACAACCTGACCCCTATCTGCCTTCCCAACTTGATATCTTTCTCTGACCCCACTGAACTTCTAGAAAACTGGATAACTTGATATTCTTGCAGCATAGACATTTGCTTTGGTTATTAGGTCGTCCTGGGACCTGGAACTTGATGACCTTGAAGTTCCCATCCAGCTCTACAAGCCAATGAAATTCTCCCCATCCTTCAAGGCCCACCTCCAATGTTATATCTATGCTATCTCTCCCCTGACTGCCTCTGTCCATTAGGGATCTCTCCCTTCTTGGGTCATATGGAAGATTGACAGCTGAAGGGACCTCAGAGGCATCTAACCCAACCTCATCATGTTACATATTAGGAAATGGAAGCTGTGAGAGGTGAATTGATTTACTGAAGGTCCTACAAGAGTGAGGGTCATGGGACACCAGAACCAGGGCTGTGTTTGCAGTGACATGCCTCCTCCTAGGTGAAGGTTCACTGAAGGCAGAGCTGCCACTTCTGGTGGGAGAAATGATGAGCAGCAACAGAAGATGGTTATAAGAAGATTGTCCTCCAGTCACGGAGCTGTCCAAGTAAGTCCAACAGGGACTTGAGCCAGAAGCCCGCTTGTAGCAGCCCATAGATGACCACCCAGCCTCTGCCTGAAGCCCCATGATGGTGGGGTGCTCCCTACCTGCTGAGGCGGCCCATTTCATTTTTTTTGGTTTTGGTGAGGCAATTGGGGTTAAGTGACTTGCCTAGGGTCACACAGCTAGTAAGTGTTAGTATCTGAGGTCAGATTTGAACTCAGGTCCTCCTGACTCCAGGGGTAGTGCTCTATCTACTGCACCACATAGCTGCCCCCCCCATTTCATTTTTGACAGTTGTAATTGGTAGGAAATTTTTCCTCACATTGAGCTAAAGTTGGAGTCAGCTGTGTCTCTCTGCTCTTCCTGGCTCCTCCCTCTTCTTCATTGCAGCCCATAAGAAAATGAAAGCAACTCTCATTTTCCCTTCTCCTCTATGCTAACTATGCTCAGTTCTTTTTAACAACGCCCCCCCCCCCCAACAGCATGGTGTCCAATCCTTTCCCATCCCGGTGGCCCATTCCTGGGCCCAGCCTGGTTTTTGTATTTTCTTCCTAAGTAACACTGCTCAAAATTTAAAACACTCTCCCTGATGTGCTCTGACTAGGACACCACACGGGACCTATCAGAAATCAAAATTCAGCTGATGCTACATAATCCAGGGTTTGAGGGTCTTTCTAGACCTTGGTGATCCTGGGTGAGGACCACAGAATTAAAAGACTTTCAGAATTGAGAGAAAGGAGTGGCTGCCTTTAGTAGGGAAGGCTTAAATCACACAGAGCCTGTGGAATTTAAGCGGGGCCTTGAAGGATGAGTGGAATGTCTGATGGGCAGAAAAGTGGGTCTGGGATATTTATAGTGGGCACAGTAAAGAGATGATGATTTCATTGCTTGTTTGAGGGACATCGAGCAACCCAGTTTGAATGGAGGGATTGGGGAGGAAAGGAGGTAGACTAGTTCAACCCCTTTATTTTACAAAGGAGGAAACTGAGGTCCAGAGAGGGGCTATGATTATCCAGGGTCACACAAGAAGCAAGGGGTTCTTTCCAGTCTGTCTAAGGCACCCCTAGACTCGGGTTGTCCCTGCTGTGCTTGGGAGTCAGTGGAAGGAGGGAGTCCCAGCTGGGACCTTGGACAAGGCCCAAGATGCAGGGGAAAGCAAGCCTTCAGGAAAGCTTGGCCCAGGGACCACCATTTAAACTTTCCACTGTAATGGGTGCAGAGGCTCCTGGCATGAGTTTTTGTAATGACAGGGGAGACACTGGCATTCCTCCTAGTGTAAATTGGCACACTTGAAAAATGTTCTTTAAAAAAACCACAATTGTCTTCTTTACCCATATAAGACAAGCTGGCCCAGAGGAAGCTGTGCCCCATCTGTGCCCCAGACTGCCCCGGGGGGGGGGTGTTCCCAGGAGAGCCCTCACCGCCTTTCACATGCTTGAGCGAGTGCCCGAGGCTGAGGGGAGGTGGGCCAGGTGACAGCCAAGGACTGTTGAGCTAGGCTGGGGCATCCTTGAGGACAATGACCTTTGTGCCAACATGAGGCCAGGCCCCACTCTGAGACTCTCAGGCTGCCTTTATAACCAGAGGATGCCCTTCCTATGTGGAGCCAGGCAGGAAGAGCAGCAGACAATGATCAAGCTCCTTCTGTGGGCAGAGCTCAGGGCTCAGCGGTGGGAGAGCTCCCAAGGTTAGTTGAGACACAGTCCCCTTAGGGCATGAAGGCGCAGATACATATAAACTTGGAGAAATAGCAACAAAATCATAAATGACATGGGCAGAGGCAGTGGGGTGCAGAGGGATGGGTCAGGGCCTTTGGCTCGATCCTTGGCTCAGTGAATTGCTACCTGTGTGACCTTGGACGAGTCAATCTCTGGATCACAGTTTCTTTCTCTGTAAAATGAAGGAGTTGAAATAGGGGCCTGAAAGGATCCCTTTCAGATCAAAATCTGTAATTCTATGATCCCATCATACCTCAGAGGCAGTCAGTGAGTCAGTGAACAAATATTTATTAAGCATTTACTATGTGCAATATGTGGGGAAGCTAGGAGGCACAATGGATAGAGTGATGGACCTGGAGTCAGGAAGACTTGAGTTCAAATTTGACCTCAGACACTTAATAGCTGTGTGATTCTGGGCAAGTCACTTAACCTTGTTTGCCTTGGTTTCATCATCTGTAAAATGAGCTGGAGAAGGAAATGGCAAATTGCTTCAGTATCTTTGCCCCAAAAAAACTCCAAATGAGGTCACGAAGAGCCAGACACAACTGAAATGACTAAACAACACAGGCAGTATAATGTAAAAAGGGAGAGAGCTAAGCACGGAGCAGGTTCACATTTCGCCTCAGACCCTTACTAACTGTGTAACCACAGGGCAAGTCATCATTTAATCTCCTGAGACTCAGTCTGCTCATCTATAAAAATGAGAATAATAATATCTGCAATGCCTCTCATATGCGCTGGCCAGAGCATCAAATGAAATAAGCCTTGAATGCCAAACAAAGGCACTGGAGTTTAATCCAGGGGTAATAAGCAAAGGAGAGACACAATCAGATCTCTGCATCAAGAGGGACTTTTGTAGCCATGGTGGAGAGCAAACTCACTTGAAAGAGAACTAAAGGTGGGCAAAGGTAGCTGGGCACCCCTCCCCTTGTGGTGCCAGGCCACTGGGCAGGGTTTCTCTGCATACTGTGCCCTGTCATTTGACCTGCCAGTGTGGTGGAGTCCTCCCTTCTGCCTCATCCAGCAAGCACACAGGGACTTAGAGCATACAAATGGAACTCTTGGTGCCTCTCTTTGCCAAGGACAAATGCCCTCCAGGGATCAAAAGCTGCTGGCTTGGGATGGAAGTCTTTGACTTGTCTCAGTAAACAGAGTAAAGAGGGAAAGAAGGTGAGACTTAAGGAAGCAGGAGGGTTTTTTCTCTTGCCCTGAAGAGTGGAGATCTCTGGACTTTGAGAAATGAGCAAGGATGTGGGTGGACCTGTGTCCTGAGCTCTCTTGCAGTGGCATGGGCATTCTGCCCCCTGTTCAGTTGGTCTTGGAGGGAGGGAGATGAAAAGAGGCTCCAGCTGCTACTGGCTCTACGACTGTACAATGCACTCCACAATGATGGAGTGAAGTAGGGAAGGAGTGGCTTAACCATGTGGATGCCATTAGAACTGAGAGAGACAGAGATTGGAAGAGGAGAGAGCGACTGACAGACAGAGATGGAGGGAGAGAGAGATAGGGACAAAGAAAGATAGGAGGGGGAGAGAGAGAAAGAGACAGTGACAGAGAAGTGGGGAGAGACAGAGAAAGAAAAGGGGGGAGAGAAATAGACAGAGAGGCAGAGACAGAGAAGGGGAGAAGAGAGAAACAGACTGAGAGAGGAGAGAGTGACAGAGACAGAGAGATGGAGGGAGAGAAAGAGAGATAGAGAAAGATAGGAGGGGGAGAAAGTGTGACAGAAGTGGGGGACAGGAAAAGACAGTGACAGAGAAGGGGGTAGAGAAACAGAGAAATAAGAGGGGGAGAAAGATAGAATGGCAGAGACAGAGATGGGGAAAGAGAGACAGAAACAGATGGAGGGAGAGAAAGAGATAGAGACAGAGAAAGATAGGAGGGGAGAGAGAGAAAGAGACAATGACAGTGAAGGGGGAGAGAAAGAGACAGTGACAGAGAAGGGGGTAGAGAAAGAAACAGAGAAAGAAGAGGGGGAGAGAGATAGAATGGCAGAGACAGAGATGGGGGAAAGAGAGAGACAGAAACAGAGATGGAGGGAGAGAAAGAGATAGAGACAGAGAAAGATAGGAGGGGGAGAGAGAGAAAGAGACAATGACAATGAAGGGAGAGAAAAAGAGACAGTAAGAGAGAAGGGGAAGAGAGAGACAGACAGACAGAGAGGGAGGGAAAGAGAAAGGTGCAGAGCCAGAGAGCCAGAGACCAGCGCTGTCAGGGTTGGGAAGAAGGATGATTGTGCTATTCCCCCCTCGCCCCCTTCTCATCTACTCCCATTTCCCCCTCCTCACTTACTCTTTCTTACTTCCTGCTCCCAGGGAGAGTGCTTTGCCCTCCCCAAACTTATCTCTGGTCTTAAAAGACGACCTTCATGCTGTTTTTGTTTAATTAGTTCTGAATGCTGGCTTGATAAGGTGATGGATCCCAGCTGCCCCTGATGGGAGGGCGTCATTATTGTGAAGCCCCAGAGAACGGGGGAGGGGCTGATGGCCAGACTGGGGATTCAGAGACTGAAAAGAAGGGGGCAGAAAACAGGGGTTCTGCCTGAAATGTCAGGGGAAGGAGTGACTCTCCCTGGCTCGGGGCTCCTGAGCTGCGTGTATGGGGACAAGGCATTGTCATAGTTGACAGGTTTCCCAAAATGAGGTCAAGGATGCGTGGCTCTGGTCCTCTTCCTGCCCCCACCCCCCACAGAACGAGTGTAAAAAACGCCCCGTGTGGCGGGGACGCAGTTTTGTCGTGGGGGGGGTGGGGATCTGTCGGCCTTCACTCCCTTGTTTTCCACAATTGGCAGAGAGATGCCTGCGTAGGAGGGGAACAGCGAGGGGCTAGTAGCGAGCAGGCTGTGATTGGAGGGAGAGGGAAGAAGGGGTGTGGCTGGACAAGGCAGAGGATGACCAGTCCCGCATTAAGCTTCCCCCTTGTGCAAACAATTCTCAGACACCTGGTTGCACTTTGCTAACTGATCTTTGGAATTTTTTTCCCATTTTAATTGAAAGTTTTGAGTTCCACATTCTACCCCTCCTCCGCTTCCTCCTTTCTCTCTTGTGTGTTCTGACTGCTTCACTGGCTGGCCATTGTCCCATCTCTCCCACTCTCCTTGGGCCCCCCATCTCCCGAGACAGCAAAATTGAAGGATATTCCATAAACCTAGCTGATGAAGCCGGGGCCAGCTTTGAGAAGCTTAACTCCAATCATGAAAGACATTCTACTGGGGTCAAATGCTATCAAACAGCATTGCAGGCGACTCAGAAATCTTTCCTGAAAGGAATCGATGCGGCATTGTATCTTATTTTAAGAAATTGCCGCAGCCACTCCAACCTTCAGTGACCACTACCACCCTGATGGGTCAGCAACCATGAACGGGAGGCGAAGACCCTCCACCAGCAAAAATTACCACTCAATTTAGGCTCAGATGATGGTTGGCATTTTTAGCAATAAAGTATTTTTACTTTTTTATCTTCATTCATTTATTTTAATAAAGTAAAGTGCTTTGAGGCATCCTTGCTATGGATGAACTCTTCAAGCAACGACTGGGAGAGGGGCAGGAATCTGCCACTGGCAATAAGGGTTACACCCCTTCTGTGACTCACCACTGAGCCCCGGATGTCTCTGCCACCAGGTCTTAGTAGAGAGAAGGGGGACCCCCTAGGATGGCCTCCTGGGCTCAGCATGAGTGCGGTTCTCCCTGGCGATATTTCTGTTGTGGGGTCAGTACCCAAAGGAGGAGGCTGGGCCCTCAAGGCAGTAGAGGACAGGGGATGAGAGACGGAATGGAGAAATGAAGGAACAGTCCCAGGTTATGTAGAGCTAGAAGATGATCCAGAGCAAGCCTCTGGAGGCCCAGAGAAGGGCAGGGATTTGCCCAGGGCCACACAGCTCGAAGTCACGGAGTCAGGATTCAAGCCTCCGTCTTCTGGCTCTAAACCCAGAGTGCCCTTGTTATCTCAGCCCCCATCTCCCTGCCCACACAATTTTGCCCCAAACTGGTCTGGAACAATTTGGTGGTTGCAAACCCTGGGCCAATCCCTACCCGGGACCCAGGGTTATAGAGCGGGAGGCTGTGCTACCCTCACCCCTACCCCCACCCCCAGGGCAGCTAGGCAGCCCCATTCAGCCTGGAAGGCTAAGTGGGGCCAAGGGCAGCAGCGGAGGCCAGCCACCCGTGAGGACCCGTCAGGAGAGGGAGGCTGAGCGAAGGTTCAAGGAGTCATGGGCTGGTTCTTGGACTTCAATACTTGTTTTTCCCATCATACTTCAGATGAGGCTGCAGGCAGGGCTGAGGAAAGGCTGGGGTGTTGGGGGAAAGGGTCTGGACAAAAGATGCTCCTTTTGCGTCTTGAGTCATTTACCAATCATTACTGTGGAAACCTGGTGGGTCTGAAGTATCAGCCCTCAACTAGGGGGCACAGGATGTAGAATGTTAGATTTGGTATCCTAGAAGACATGAATTCAAATCCTGCCTCGGACAATTCCCAGCTATATGACACTGGGTAAGTCACTTAACCTCTCTTTGCCTCTCTTTCATCATTAGTACAGTAGGGATAATAACAGCACCTACCTCTCAGGGTTGTTGTGAGGATCAAATGAGATGATAAAGGGAATGCTTTGTTAACTTTATTTATTTGTTAACTTTATTTATTTGTTAACTTTATTAACTTTGTTAATAACTATCAGAATGTTAGCTGAGTTAACAATACCGCTCTACCTCTTGGGCCTTTTGACTTTGAAAAGTTTCTTCAAAGAAATGGAGGCTGGTAGAGGGAGAATAAAGTCAGTGAAGAAAGAAGGACCACTGTTTAACATCCATTTGAATCCATCCTGGGAAGCTGATAGTTAAAATTTCAGTTTGAGCATTTATTCCTTGGAAATTGGCAAATGTGACAAATTAAGAGTTTGATCCATTGATTTCTGGATCGTTTAGCTTTATGAAAGTAATGGAGAGGGCAGCTAGGTGGCGAAGTGGGTAGAGCACTGGCCTTGGATTCAGGAGGACCTGAGTTCAAATCCAGCCTCAAACACTTGACACTAGCTGTGTGATCCTGGGCAAGTCACTTAACCCCCATTGCCTCACCAAAAAGAAAAAAAAGTAATGGAGAAAAGGTTTGTAATGCAGATTAAACTTTAAACTGTTCAGTGGGTACACTTACATTTTTGGAGAGCTGGTCGTTAAACATATACCAGCGGGGCAGCTAGGTGGTGCAGTGGATAGAGCACTGGCCTTGGATTCAGGAGGATCTGAGTTCAAATCCGGCATCAAACACTTGACACTTACTAGCTGTGTGACCCTGGGCAAGTCACTTAACCCCAATTGCCTCACCCCCCCAAAAAAAAACATATACCAGCACATAATAGCTGGGACCCCTCCATGATCATCAGGATAGCTGGTGGGGAGGAACACAGAATGGAGGAGACCAGGCTGGACCTGGAGATCTGACAATCGCTGGCCAAGAAGCTGGGAACAAGACCACCTGGCAGACTGAGTGAAAATGATGAGCCCAGTGGCCTGGGGAGTCCAGCTCAGCCCAGTTGCCTCTTTCCTGGGCAGCCTTCTACACTGTCCCTCTTGGGAGTGGGGAGCTATTGCCTGGTTACCCTTCACTTAGTCCCTTCCCATTTTTGCCTCCAATATGGTAGAGGGGGTGGGAGACAGAAACATTTGCTCATCCCTTCTCAGGTACAGGCATCTGGCAGCTTTATTTCCTGGCTTATTTTCAGTTCTATGCCATTTAAACTTTCTTTTTAGCATTTTTTTCCTCAATTAGATGCAGAAATAATTTTTAACATTTGTTTTTTAAAAATGAGTTCCAATGAACTGATGCTGACTGAGAGGAGCAGAACCAGGAGAACATTGTACACAATAACAGCAACATTATGTGATGATCAACTGTGATAGACTTGGCTCGTCTCAGCAGTGCAATGATCCAAAACAATTTCAAAGAACTCATGATAGAAAATGTTCTCAACATCCAGAAAAAAGAACTGTGGATTCTGAACGCAGATTGAACCATACTGTTTCTACTCTGGGGCTGTTTTTCCCCCTTCTTTTTTGAGTTTTTTCCCTTGTGCTCTGATTCTTCTTTCACAATATGACTAATGCAGAAAAAAAAATGAGTTCCAAATTCTCTTCCTCCCTTCCCTCCCCCCTCACTGAAAAGGCAAACAATTTGACATAGGTTATAAATGTGCAGTCACACAACACGTATTGCCATATTAGTTGTGTTGTGAAACACAGACCTCCCCACCAACACACACACACACAAGAAAAATAAAGTCAAAACAAGTATGCTTTGATCTTCATTCAGACTCCATCAGTTCCTTCTCTGGAGGCAGATAACATCTGAGTTCTTTGGAATATATCGGATCATTGTATTGCTGAGAATAGTTAAGTTATTCATAGCTGATCATCATATACTATTCTGCTAGTGTCAAGTGTCTGAGGCTGGATTTGAACTCAGGTCCTCCTGAATCCAGGGCCAGTGCTTTATCCACTGTGCCACCTAGCTGCTTCTGCTGTAAATATTTTTGTATATATAGGTTCTTTTCCTTTTTGTTTTTGTTTTTGTGATACATACCTCATGGTGGTACTGCTGGGTCAAAAGGTATGTTTGGCTTTATAACCCTTTGGGGCTATAAACTGCTCTACCAAATATTACAAATTGCTCACAACTCCAGCAACAGGACATTAGTGTATCAATTTTCCCACATCCCTGCCAACATTTGTCATTTTCCTTTTCTGTCATATTAGTCAATCTGATAGGTGTAGGGTGGTACCTCAGAGTTGTTTTTATTTGCATATCTCTAATCAATAGTGATTTAGAAGATTTTTTTCATATGACTATAGATAACTGATTACTCCATCTAAAAACTGCCTGTTCATAGCCTTTGACCACTTATCAATTGGAGAATGGCTCTTATTTTTATAAATATGTCTCACTTCTCTATATGTTTGAGAAATAAGGCCTTAATTAGAGAGATTTGCTGTAAAATGTTTTCGGAGTTATAATTACTAACTGTATTTCCTCTATCCTATTTTCTCCATTTATTCTACTCTCTCATTCTTTTCACTCTGAAATGTGTTTTGCTTCTGACTACTGTCTCCCCCAATCCTTCTTCCCTTCTATTAGCACCACCCCCCCACACACACTTTCCTGTAGGGTAAAATAGATTTCTATATCCAATTGAGTGTGTATGTTATTCCCTCTTTGAGCCAATTCCACTGAGAGTAAGGTTTAAGCAGTACCCCCTCTCTATCTCTTCCATCTTCCCCTCCTTAAAAGCTGTTTTGTGACCCTTTTATGTGAGATAATTTACCCCATTCTATTTCTCCATTTCCTCTTCTCCCAGTGCATCCCTCTTTCTCACCCCTTACTTTTATTTTTTAGATATCATTCCATAATATTCGACTCACACCTGCACCCTCTCTCTGTGTACTACTTCTAACTGCCCTAATAACAAGAAAGTTCTTATGAATTACAAGTATCATTTTTCCATGTAGGAATATAAACAGCTTGACATTATTAAATCCCTTATGGTTTCTCTTTCCTATTTACCTTTTTATGCTACTCTTGAGTTTTGTATACGAAATTCAAATTTTCTATTTAGCTTAGGTCTTTTCATCAGGAATGCTTGAAAGTCCTCTATTTCATTGAATATTCATTTGCCCCCCTGAAGATTTATACTCTGTTTTGCTAGATAGGTAATTTTTGGTTGTAATCCCAGTTCCTTTGCCCTCCAGAATATCATATTCCAAGCCCTCCGATCTTTTGCTATAGAATCTGCTAGATCTTGTGTTATCCTGATTGTGGCTCCATGATATTTGAATTGTTTCTTTCTGGCTGCTTGTAATATTTCCTCCTTGATGTGGGAGCTCTGGAATTTGACTATAATATTCCTGGGAGTTTTCATTTTGGGATCTCTTTCAGAAGGTGATGGTGGATTCATTCAGTTTCTATTTTACAGTCTGATTCTAGAATATCAGATCAGTTTTCCTTGATAATTTCCATGGAGTCATTAGCTTCTACTTGCCCAATTCAAATTTTTAAGGAATTATTTTCTCCATTGAACTTTTGTACCTCCTTTTCCATTTGTCCAGTTTTACTTTTTAAGGAGTTCTTCTCTTCAGTGAATTTTTGTACATCTTTTTCCTGCCAAATTCTGCTTTTAAGGAATTCTCTTCATTGGATTTTGGTGGCTGTTTTGCCATTTGGCCCATTCTGTTTTTTTAAAGTGTTACTTTCTTTATTATTTTTTGTGTCTCCTTAACCAAGTTGTTGACTTTTTTTCATGATTTTCTTGCATCATTCTAATTTCTTTTCCCAATTTTTCTTCTCTCTCTCTTATTTGATTTTTAAAATCCTTTTTGACCTCTTCTGTGGCCTGGGACCAGTTCACATTATTCTTTGAGGTTTTAGATGTATAGCAGTTTTGATTTTGTCATCTTCTGAGTTTGTGTTTTGATCTTCCCTCTCACCATAGTAGATGTCTATGGTTAGGATCTTTTTTGTTGTTGTTTTCTCATTTTTCCAATCTATTTTTTGACTTTTAACTTTATACTAAAGTTGGGATCTTGTCCTATGGTGAAGGGGTTACTGTCCCAAGCTTCAGTTTTTTATACAGCTCTTTTCAGAACTAGTTCTGGGGGTCTGTAAGCCTTCAGTTCTCCCAAAGTAGTATGTTATAAGGAGAGGTGTGTTTACTACTCTCCTAGACTGTGCTCTGGTCTGTGAGTGACCACAACTACACTTTTCTATCCTGGAACTGTGACCAGGATCCCCACTCCCCTGTAGCCACAAGCTCTGGTGTTGTAGTGCTCCTTCTTGCCCTGGGAATGTGACCCAGGTCCAAGTATGGGCAATGCAAAACTCCTACACCTAGTGCCAGCAAAAGGACTCCTTTAATCAACTTCTGACCAGCTGTCCATCCCCCTTACTGTCTGTAGACTGAGAGCTCTGAAAGCTGCCACTGCTGCTACTAATTCGGTCACTCCAGGGCCTGCTCCTGGTTTACTGGGTCACCTTCTGTACTCCACTCTCACCCTGGTGCAATGGACCTTTCCTGCCAATCTTCTAAGTTGTCTTAGGCTGGAAATTTTTTTCACTTTGTCCAGCCACTCCAGAATTTGTTTTGAGGCATTTTGAAAAGTTGTTTGGAAAGGAATTTGGGAGAGCTCAGACAAGTCCCTGCTTTTCTCCACCATCCTGACTCTGCCCCCTTTAAAACTCTTTTTAAGAACCTCAATGGCTATCCAACATGAGTCTTATCTATGCAATAGTATAATTGAGGCGGGGAAGCCAAAACCCAGGGGCAGCTAGGTAGCACAGTGGATAGAATGCTAGACTTGGAGTCAGGAAGAATCTTGCATAACACTCAGCAAGTCATTTCTCCTACCTAGCTCTCAGTTTCCTCATCTCTAAAATGGGATACTGGAATCAATGGCCTCTAAGGTCCCTTTGAACTCTGTATTTATGATCATAGGAGTATATGGGCTGTTCAAGGAGAACTAACACCTTTGGCATGAGGCTTTGCCAAGCCCTTTTTAGGGCTGCTTATTCACCTTTGGTGTCTGCTTGACACTTGGCTCTCACCTGTGGCTCCAAGAAACAGCTATACTCAGGTAAACCGTCTTGTCAGATGGGCTAACCCAGGTTGAGGGCAACCAACTGGCCTCAAACCCATCTGTGAATTGGGGGGGGGTCTACCCCAAACATGTGAAGACTTTCCCCTGTTCCAATGGTCACAAAGGCAGCCGAGGTACTCAGACCTTCGTCAGACATTGCAGATGCCAAAGTCATCCGCTGCACCCAGGACTATCGCCAGTCATCTTGACTTTTGTCTTGCCCCTGGACTTTGGTGACTCTGGGAGAGTAAGGCTGACTCCTGTGTGCAACTCTGCCTCACTTCAATCCAATTCGCAAACAAGTCAAGGCACGTCATTGATCCTCTTTGAAAACGAAGGACAAACACAATATGATCCTAATGTTTGGAAAGATCGGTTGGATGCTCTCACTTTTATAAATGGGGATACTGAGGCCCAGAGAGGGGGTACATAGCTATGAGGGGGCAGAGCTGGAATTTGAACTCAGGGTCTCTGATTCTACTGCTCTTTATAACACACTGGAGCTACTTCCTGTAATCTGGTCTCAAGATATTTTGAAGAGGAAGAAAGGGGCTGTAGTCTGGGTTTCAGAAAGCAGGATCTCAAGAGCCTTTAATAATCAAGTTTAATCCAATCCAGTCCAATCCAATCAGTTCAAGTCAGGTCAGGTCAGTTCTGCTGGGTAGATGCCAGGTAACTAGTGATCTTTTATGAGTCTTCACTAAGATCCTAGTTACAAACCAGCCCCCTGGTGCCCTCTTGTGGCCCATCAGGCATCCTGCATGGGGGATACTTCAGCCCCCTGGTGCCTTCTTGTGGCCGATCAGGCATCCTGCATGGGGGATACTTCAGCCCCCTGGTGCCCTCTTGTGGTCCATTAGCCATCCCGCATGTGGGATGCTTCAGCCCACTTGTGGTCCATCAGACATGCTGCATGGAAGATGATCCAGACAGACTTGTTTACAGGAGTGGACTCCTGATTTTTATGCAGGGCAGGGATGTGCACTAAGATTCATCAAAGTATTTCCATCTAGTCGGAGAGCTGTGACCATGTTGCCACTGCCAGAACCAAGAAAGGTTGATAGTTATAGAAAAAATGACCCATTACCTCCCCACGAGTACTTGACATTGGGGTTCTGTAATGGCAGAGTTTGGGGGAACTCCCTGATCTGCTGGCCTGTGGCACATCCCATGGAGCTCTGGCCTCTTGTCCCCTGAAAGTTAGGAGCTAGGAAGAAAGAGAAAAAGGGGGGCGGGAATCAGTGGGAAGGATCAGTGGCATGGCCATGAGCTCTGTTACTGGGACCCTGGGCTCTTTATCAGTTTGATTGAGAAAAGCTGGACTTGAAATCAGAGACCCTGGGTTCGAATCCCAGCTCTGACATTTATTGCCTTTGTTGGCAAGTCATTTCCCCAACTCAGTTGATTCATCTATAAAATGTAGGGGTTGACTTGGTTTATCTCTAAGCTTTCTTTTGGCTGTAAATCCCTTTGTGGAAGAGCACTCAATTTTCTCTGAGGGTTGGAGAGGCCAGTGAGCCTGTTTCCCTAGTCTAGTGACTGGATGGGTTTCCCAGAGCTGCCGACCATGCACCCTTCCACTTGCTAAAAGCGAGGAGCCGAGACAGAGCTTCTGGGGCAGCGGCTCCACAGACACTCAGGAGGCTGATGGGCGCTGGCCAGTCCATCTCAGGAGAAGTGACTTGATTTTAGAGAGAGAGTTTTCTAAACCCCAACTCAAGCAGCACGTTTGTTGTTGGCTTCTCAGAATAACCCACTCAGATGGGCAGGGCAGTAGTATGATTCCCATTATAAGATGGAAATACTAAGGCTCAGAGCTGTTAAGTGACCTATTCAAGGTCACACAGCTAGTCATGGGCAAAGGCAGGACTTGACCGGTCTGTTCTTATGATTCCTTGCTCAATGTCCTCAACATACGCTGCTGAATCAATCACTATGTGAGATACACTATGTGGTCCTGTCATTGTGTGTGTGCAGGAGACAGGCAGAGAGAAGGGGAGAGTGTGTATATGTGCAAAGGGATGAGAGAGGAGGGAGAGAGAATCAGAGAGAGAAACAGAGAAAAAAGGAAGAGACCAAGAGAGAAAAGAGAAAGACAGGGAGAGAGAGAGGAGGGAAGGAAGGAGGGAAAGAGAGGAGAGAGAAAGACACAGAGAAAGGCAGAAAGAGGGAGAAAGATAAAGAGAAAGGGAGGAAGGAAGCAAGAGAAAGATATACAGAGAGAGAGGGAGAAAGAGGGAGAAACAGACAAAGAGATAAAGAGACAGAAAGGGAAGGAGGAAGGGGGAGAGGGAGAGACAGAGACAGAGATAAAGACAGACAGAAAGAGAACGCTGATCTTCCCGTGCATGCAGCCCCGACCCAGAACGCACTGACTCCCTCTTGTGCCCACATCCCCAGCCCTCCACAATGTGACTCAGAACTGCCTCTCCAGTCTTGCTCCCATCACACCTGGAACCAAGATTCCAATCATGATAATGTGCCTCTTGTCTCCCCTGCCTCCTGCCCCTCTCCCCCACTGAAGCACCGCCATCACAGCACCCTCATCACAAATATTCAGAGTCAAGGCCCACGGGACCGTCCCCCAGAGCAGACGCCATTGTGGCCCCATCTCTGCGGGGGCGGGAGCTTGTTTCCTCCAGAATCTCGGCTGGGCAGTCATTGCATTGGGTTGAATTCCAGGGTCTTCCTTCAATGAGGTCTCTGTCGCTCTGTATAAGAGCACTCCCTGTTGGGAAAACGCTCCTTCCCCACTTCTGCGCCAGAGCCCCTCTTCATTAGGGCACAGTGTGGGGGCTGCCTCCTACAGAGTCTTCCTCTACCCCAGGCCTAAGTCATTAGCACCCTCTCCCTCTTAGGATCACGGATTCTGAGTCTGAATGGATCTCCAGGTCATTGAGTCCAACAGCCTCAACTTACAGATGAGGAAACTAAGGCTGGGAGAATCTGCCCAATGTCACTCAGGCTCCCTGCTGCATGGGCTGGGCTGGTTTTCCCCTAAAAGACAGGGAAGCTGTCCTAGAGCTTTAGTCACTTCCACGGTGCTCTTTTCCTTTGTTCAATGGAAACTCTCTTCCTAACCTCCCCTTCCCACCTTCTCAATCCCATCCCCTCAGGTGAGAAAGGGAAAATGAAAACCCAGGAACAAATATGCAGCAGTCAAGCAAAACAAATTCCCATAACGACGCTTAAAAGATGACTGCACCTTGAGTCCACGTCCTCTCTGTCAGGAGGAGGGCAGTGTGTCTTCATTTGTCCTCTGCATTCATTGATTCATTCATTCATTCATTCATTCAAAAAACATTTATTAAGTTCCTACTATGTGCCAGACACTGTGGGAAGCACTAGGGATGCAAAGAGACAAAAGATAATCCCTGCCCTGCTTAGAGGAGTTTACAATCTTATGGTGAGACAACACGCAAACAAATATTTGCAAGGCAAGGTATATACAGGATAAATAGGAAGTAGTTAAAAGAGGGACTGGGAAGGCTCCTGTAGATGATATTTAAAGGAAACCAGTGAGGCCAGGAGTTGTTGCAGAGGAGGGAGAGTGTCCTGAAGGTTTTCCAAGCTGTCTGTCTTTACAATGAAGTCCTTGTACAATTTGTTCTCTCTGCTCTGCCCACTTTGTTCTGCGTCAGTCCATAGAACTCTTCACAGGTTTCCCCCGAGCCGTCCCTTTCATCCCTTCTTACGGCACAGTCACATTCCATCCCATGCGCAGTCCATCATTCAGTCCTTGCCCCAATGGAGAGCTATGTCCTTTGCTTCCAACGTTGCCATGAGAGAGCTGCTGTAAATAACTTGTTCGTTGTCCTTTGTTCTCAGAGAGGACCAAAATGACATCACTACGTTAGAGTCAAGGGACAGCGTGTCCAGCTGTGGCTGATCAGAACAAACAAGCCAGGACTGCTCCACCACTAGCTGGGCACAAATAATCACACGGAGATAATTTTGTCCATATGGGTCTCTCTCCCCACTCTTTGATCTCTTTGGGGGAGAAGCCTAGTCGTGGTATTGCTGGGTCTGCACAGTTGAGTGCATTTTTAGTATTGTCCCAGATTGCTTTCTAGACTGGAGGGACTAATCCACAGCTCCGCCAGCAGCCCCTCCAACAACTGTCACTTTTCCTTTTTGTCATCTTTGCCAACCTAGTGGGTCTGAGGTAGAACTTCAGAATTGTTTCAGTTTGCTCCTCTCTCATGGTTAGTGACTTGGAGCATTTTTAATATGACCATAGATAGCTTGCATTTCTTCCCTTCGGAACTTCCTGTTTGGAACTTCCTTTGACCATTTTTTTCTATTGGGGAATGGCTCCTGTTCTTATAAATTTGAATCAGTTCCTTAAATACCTTGATATCAGATCTTTATGAGAACAACTTCCTGCAAAGATTTTCCCCAGTAAATATTTTTACTGTTTATCTTCTAATTTTAACTGTATTGGCTTTGTTTGTGCAAAAAGTATTTTAACTTTATGTAATCAGTTCTATTTTATCTCCTGTGTCCCTCTCCATCCCTTGTTTGGTCCTAAACTCTTCTCAATCCATAATTGTGAACATTATGTTCTTGCTTGCTCCTCTCATGTGTTTACTGTGTGAACTTTTATTTCTAAAGCATCCGTTTGGACCGTATCTTGGCACACAGTGAGATGCTGGTTTATGCTCAGTTTCTGCCAGACTCCTGTCTGGTTTTCTTAGCACTTTTTTCTCAGAGAGTGAGTGGCTCCTTGCCCCAGGAGCTGGGGTCTTTGGGTCTATCAAACATTATATGACTATATTTTCCAGCTTCTGTATGTTGTGGACCTCCTCTGCTCCATTGATTGACTGACTGGTTTGTGACTGGCTTGGTAGTAAAGTTTGTGTTCTGGCCCTGCTAAGCCCCCTTCCGGAAAAGGAAAAGCAAAAGAGGTTAGAAGCAGCAAGACCTCTAGGTGCTCCAAGCCAGGGCGTCCTGGGGGACTTGAATTGGGAACTTTCCAAAGTGGGTGCCCCAGACTGTAGCCACAAGGGTTGAAGGGCCAGCCAGGGTGGGTTATGCAGGAAGAGGCAGGGATTTCGCACAACAGGCTGGTAAGTTGATCTTCAGTTCCTTTTTTCCTGCAAGAATGGAAGGCTATTGCACATTCTGCTATTGGTGAGTTTTCTGAGTTTGGGGGCTCACTTGTGTTATTTACTGTGGGCATAGGGGTGGAAAGAGCCCTGATCCTAGGAAACCTTTCACTTTGCCATCTTCCCTGCATTTTCCCTCTTCAATTCAAACAGTCCCTTTCCTACGGGGCACAAGCACGCTGGCTGACTGTGGTAGAGGAGTCAGAATGGGAACCAGGAGGGCAGGGGTTAAGGCTCAGCTCCACCCCTGATTGGGTGACATCGGGCCTTTTCCGGCACGTTTCCGGGTCTCTGTTTCCACCCCCCCCCCCATGAAAGGAGGCTCAGATCTGGAGCTTAGAGCCTTACAGACACAGAGTGCCCCCCCCCACCCCAGGACTGTGCCGCCCCCCCAGGGGTCCTGCCGCCCTGGTGATGATAGCAGATGTGCTCGATGCTTGGGGAACGGCCGAACAAAGTGCGGTCCATGAAAGTCGGGTCATAAAGCAGGACAAGCAAAGAACTCAGACACTTGGAGGAAATGATGGGGGGGAGGGCAGCGGGGCGGAGAGAGTTTACACAGTGTAAACACTGGAGGAAGAAGTCAGCCCGGGGTTCAAACGCAAGGCTCAGTGGTCAGCATGAGTCCCAGCTGCCCACGGGAAAGGCCACAGGTGTCTGTGATGCAAACAGGTTTCTGTGATTCAAAAGCGCATTTAAAAAAAATTCATATAATTCCAGATTGAATCTGTAGGCAGTGGTATCAAATGAATGAATGAATGAATGAAAGAAAAGCCTTTATAGGAGGCCTCTCCAGGTCTTAAATTGACCTGCCCCTGGAGGTGGACTTGCCCAGCATCCCTGAGTTGCCCTGGTGGCCCCAGGAGGGTAAGTGAGCACCTCAGCACCCCCGTGGGGCCCCCGGGGCCCAGCCTTCCTCATCTCTGCAACAGCGTGTGGCACAGACCCCTCCCCTGACCGGGCCCTAACCTCCAGGGTTATCACTGGGGATGCAGTGACTGGTGGGAGCAGTGGTCAGCACGACTCCTCCTTGATGGGGAGGAGGCCTTGCAGGGGGCTGTCATGGCC
The DNA here is from genome assembly GCF_019393635.1 of Dromiciops gliroides. NCBI lineage: Eukaryota > Metazoa > Chordata > Mammalia > Microbiotheria > Microbiotheriidae > Dromiciops > Dromiciops gliroides. The sequence goes on from NC_057866.1 coordinate 276,564,942, forward strand.
AATCCCTGAGCAGTCAGCTGAGGCTGGCACCCTGGGCAGCATCTGGGAACAGCAGGAATGGGCAGAGCCAAGCACGTGAACAATCCTCCGTTGGTGTAACTGTCTTTATTTAGGAGCTTGTTACAAGAAGGGAGCACGGGACCATGGGAGGAGGAGCAGAGACGCGGGCACAGAAGGGATCTCAAGGCCCCTCCCAGAGGCAGCAGGTGCCCGCTCCTGTCTGACACCAGTGACGCCGGAGGCCTGGGTCCTTCCAGGCCTCTGCGACTCGACTTCTAAGGACACACGCACGAGTTACCTACGACAAGACAGCTGCTGTCACGGCCATGCCGACGTGCATGAGGAAACGCCAGGGAGGGAGAGTCGGTCTGAAGAGCAGCAGGCTCAGGAGGCCGCCCCTGGCTCAGCTCTTGGCGGGGGCCGCGACCCCCTTGGTGGTCTTCTTCAGGTGGTGGTAGTTGGGCAAAATCTTCATCAGGAAATCCAGCTGGAGGGTCTGAGGCTGGAGGACGAGAGGAGCAGCCCATGAGCCTGCAGCACTGGGGCCTGAGCCTGAGCATCAGCTGTGGGCACACCGCAGACCCTCCCCCAGACCCACCCTTGGCAAAAGGAGCCCCGGTGGCCTGAAGCCCCTCCCGGGGAGCCACCACAGCCAAACATGGCTATGAGGCCTCTGGAGGAGGGTGGGAAACGAGGCACCACGGCCCCGGGTGGGCTCTGGGCTCCCAAATGCAGCCCTTCCGGGCCCCCGGGGGCAGGAATGCTGGGAACAACAAAGCCCACGCTTCCGTCTCCCTCTCTCGCCCAGCGCACTGACTTCAGAAGTGAAGGGGGATGCCCAGAGGCACCAGGAAGCGAGTGTGCGCCCCTGGGTCCCCTGGACGCACCTGCGGTCTCTCCGTCTGGACCCGGCGAAGGCAGTCGGCCCCGTAGATGACGGTGTTCTCGGGGATCACTTCAAAGGTGTTCAGGTTGCAGCAGGCCCCGATGATGCAGCCGCTCGTCAGGATCACGTTTCTGCCGACGTGGGCTGCGGGCAAGGACGTGGCTGTCAGCAGGCAGGAGGAGGCTGGGGGAGACTCTCTGAGAGAGGGGCAAGAGCCAGGGCAACCCTGGAGGTGGCATTGGCCCCACAAAGAAGAGACCACAGCCGGCCCTCCTTCATGCCTGATCTCAGAGGAAAGAGAGGCAGGGACCCCCGGGCCATGCGGTGGCACCTGCTGGGCCCTGCAGCTCCCATGGCCTTCGGCCTCCGGCCTCCCTTTGCCACCAGCTCCCTGCAGAGCCCATGACCTCGAGCAGGAGCCCTGGTGAGAGCCCTTGCCTCCGCCTGCAAGGACCGAGGCTGAGGCTGAGTACTAGTTCAGGCCCTCGGGTGACCGGGCATATGCTGTCCCTTTCCCGGACTTCAGTTTTCTCATGTATTAAACAAGGGGGTGGCCCGGATAACCCCCAAGGACCCTCCCATCACCTGGCCCGGGATTCCACCTGGGCTGACTCGGGCAGGGGTCCCAGGGCGGGCACACAAAGGGCAGGGGCCGGATGATGATTTCAGCAACAAGGCTGGAAAATGGGCATAAAATAGAAGAATTCTATGACTAAACATGGTGCTGGCCATATTTGATCATGGACCACGCTGGTCACTGCTGCCTTTGTGCTCCTGCAATGCCCGCTCCCCCTTTCCCCCACAGAAGTCCTCAGGCACCAGTGAGGTTGCCCTGCCCACAGCACTTCCTGTCCGCAGACCCATGCGATGCTCATCCCTTCGGACCACAGCGCCAGGACCAACGAGCTCTTGATGACCCAACCCAATGGCCTTTCCCTGACCCCTGCAGCTGAGACGCTGCTGCTGACCAGCCTCTCCTCTCTGCGTCCGGGCACCCTTGCTCCCGGCTCTCCTCTGCTCTCTCTGGCCACTCCTTCTCTGTCTCCTGCTGAATCTCCTTCCGGATCACGCCTCGAACTCTAGCCATCCCTTGGGGTTCTGTCCTGGGCCCTCTTCTCGGGGGTCTCATCAGCTCCCATCATTTAACTGCCATCTCTAAGCTGAAGATTCTCCTATCTCACCGGCCTGCCCCAAACTCTGCTGGCCTCTAGTCTCACACCCCCAAATGCCCACGGAACATCCTGAACCGCATGTCCAGTAGACATCTTACACTGGGCACATTCAAAAGAGAACTCGTTATCTCACTACCCAGGAGTCATTCTGGACTCCTCACCTCCCCCCCCCCCAATATCCAATACGGTGCCAAGGCCTGTCGATATCATCGCTGCAGCATCTCTGCTCTGACATTGTCCTAGCCTGGGCCAGGCCCTCATCACCTCCCACCTGGACTACTGCAAAGCTTGGGGAGGGGAGGCAGGGGTCTGTCTGCCTCCAGTCCATCCTCCATCATGTCACCCCCTACTCAGTAAATTCCAGTGGCTCCCTATGGCCTCCAGAATCCAGTACAAAGTGTCCTGTGGCCTTCGAAGCCCTTCATCCCCCGCCCCTCCTGACTGTCCAGCCTCCTTCCACTTCACTCCCCAGTGCGTCCTCTTCCATTGAGTGATGCCGCTGTCACCTCCTGGCTGCTCCAACAAGCCCCCCCGCCTCCCCCGTCTCTGGGCTCAGGCGTCCTCTGGCCGTTCCCCGGGCCTGGAAGCCTCTCCCCGACCTCCCACAGGAGGCCTCCCCACCCCCTCTGCATCCCTGGCCCTCCCTCTGTCCTTCCTTGTCAGGACACAGTTGTGGGCTTCGGTCTCCCAGGGACTTTGCCTCTCTGCATTTCCGGCTCTTAGCACAGTGCCTGGCGCACAGTAGGTGCTTGATAAAGGTTTACTGACCAGTTAGTGCTTCACATCAGGAAGAATGCTCCTTGCAGGGCTGGTGGCCATATTTGGTGCCAGGCCTGGGGGCAGCAGAGCTGGCTCAGCTCAGCCTGGCAGCAGGAGGGCATCTCCTGGTCTGGAGATGGATCCTGGCACCTGGGGTGCTCTCCCTGTCACTGCCATGGCTGTGGGCCACTGTGGGCCACGAGGCAGCCCCTGGCTCTCCCCAGTATACCTGAGCAGATGGCCACCCCAGCGCCTGGCAAGGTGCCCATGAGGCAGGCTGGCTGGCGCCTGCAGAATATGTGGGGGGCAGGGGTGCCAAAGTTGTCCTGGGCTGGGCCCCAAAGCTCCCGGACGTCCAGAAGGCCTGCTTCCAGCCATCCCCTTCCCCAGCCTGACCTGCTGGGGTCTCTCAGCAGCACAGGAAGGAGGGTTGGGGGTTGAGCCCTCCACCAACGCCCCTGCAGCTGCTGCAGAGCTGTCTGGGCACCGGGGGGTGGGGTGGGGGGAGGACGAGTCTACATCGGAGGCATGATGGAGGCCAGGCCGCCCTCCCTCACATCAGGAAGAGGACAGTCAGGAACGCTGCCTGGAAGCCCAAATGCTCCGGGGGGTGGGGGTGGGGGGCCGCACTTGCACTGGAGAGGCAGTGAGAAGATGGGGGTTGGGGCATGGACACCTGGGGGACCTGAGTCAGTCCCATAAGCACCTACTGAACAGCTGCCACATGTGGGACACTGAGCGCTGGGGAAACCAGGCTGAAACAGACAAGAGCCAAGCCAGGGGCGCCCCCGAGCCGAGCCCCGAAGAAGCTGGGGCCCGAGTGGGAGGGGGCTCCCGGCCTCGACTCCATCGCTCACCGGCTGCGCGCCAACAGGCCGGCCCTTCCTCAGGCCCCGGCAGCTGCCCCTCCACATCCTCTCTCTGGCTCGCCAGTCTCCGTGCTTAGCCCTTCCTCCGCACCGCGTCCCTCACTGCGACTGCCCCCCAAGACTCTCTCGCGGGTGCGTCTCATCTCTCTCTGCCCGCTCTCCTGACAACCTCGTCGGCTCCCGTGCGTCTGCCTCTCTGATCTCTCCGCCAGCCTCGGCCTCTCCCCTGGGTACTGGCCTCGTGTGGCTCGCGCCTGAAGGACGTCTCTCAGATCACGTCCCAGAGACTCTGTGACCTCCACACAAACCCTTACCTTCCCCTCTTTCGGTCACTGGTCCCCCAGGCCTCCCCCGCCCTCCCCCAGCCTGTCGCCCGCTCTCACCCAAACCTTCCCCAGAACCTCTGATCCGTCTACCCACCCCGCGCTCCCCCTAGCTCAGGCCCTCATCGCCGCACGCCCAGACGCCAGCGGCAGCCCCGGATGCTCAGCCCTCTCCCTCCCCAGAGATGCCTTTCCTCTCACTCCCCGCTCTGACCATCGTGAAAGCCCCTCCCAACGCCCCCCACCCCCCCAACGCCGTCTCCTGGTGCGCCCTGCTTCCGACGGCTCTGTACGGTTCGCAGTGATGGGCTTTACGTCTCTACGCTCTGCATCTGCGTCTACCCTCACAGGCCCTCTGCAGAGGAAGCCCCTGGGATCACGGGTGGCTGCCTCCTCTGTCCTCCGACCCCCGAGCTCCACACACAGCTGGCGCTGAATGAACGCTGGTAGCTGACGCTCACCTTTGGATTCGATGACGTTGTTGTCTCCCATCTTCATGGCTTCAGAGTCTGGAGACGAGAGTTAAGTACAAGACGATGTCAAGAACGGAAAGAACTGAAGGAAAGGCAGCGCGGGCCGAGGAGGGGGACGCGGGACGTGGGCCCAGGACCATGTGCGCTTGCGGACAGGGAGGTTGCCTTCTGAAAAGGAGCTCGAGGAAAGCTGGGGGGGGGGGGGCAGGGCGCTCACAGAATGTGGCTCTGCCTCGGGCCCCAAAGGCCCAGTAGAGAGGCCTCAGAGGAGGAGAATCACACACACATGCTCCTCCAACAGGAGCCCAGAAAGGAGGCACGATTCCCCCCATCCGGAGGTCACGCCCCCTCGATTCTGACGATGCTGAGCATTTCTACAAGACCTCAAGGTTTGCCGAGTCGCTGCCGAGCCTCACAACCACCCTGAGAGGCATATTATCATCCCCACTTCACAGATGGGGAAACCGAGGCAGGCAGAGGGGACGTGACTTGCCCAGTATCACCCAGCTGGGAAGTGTCTGCAGCCGGACTTGAACTCGGGTCTTCCCAACTCCCAAGTCACTAGTGTCCCGTCCACTGGGCCACAAGCTGTAAACTTCATAAGGGAAACTGAGAGGAGGGAGAGCAAGGCCCGGTGAGCACTGAGCCCCTGTGACGCCCGCCGCCAGCTGCAGGTTCCCCTTCCCAAGGTCCCCCTCTACCTCCAGCCTGGCACATCTCCCATTGAAGCCATGAGCTGACATGGCTGGTGCAGGAGCAGGAGGGCAGCGCTGGCTGGGTCTGCATCCTGCAATCAGGCCGGGAGCTCAGGCTCAGAGCGGGAGTGTGGGGCTGCCACCCACCCATGCCCATCCCAGGCGCTCACCGTGAGCCCAGCCTGCCAGACACAGGCTCTGAGACCCCGGCAGCCCCCTCCCCTGGGCCACCAGGACTTAGAGGAGAATGTCAGGCCTGGCTGATGACTAGGAAGGAGCCCCAGACCCATGTGCTGTGTAAACATTACTGTGGCAGGCGTGAGCGTCAGAGGAGAGAGGTGGCCACCCTCAGGGCGGCGTCCTCACCACAAAGGATACAGCAGCCAACTTCAAACACGTTGTTGGTGCCGATGATCATGGGCTTGGGCTCCACATCCTCCGAATCAGGAATGATGTTTTCAGGGTAACTGCGGGAAGGACAAACACGTTTTCAAAAAGCTTTAACTGAACACACTTTCCCCCCAATTCACTGAATCCCAAATGTTTCCCCACAGTAAACTCCAATCACACAAATGGTCGATTCTGGATCCAGGTGTTTCCAATTTTCAAATGAAGAGGCAGGAAGGAAGCTGTTGTTGAGACTCCAGGTAAGTGAGGATGGAACGAGTCTTCAGAAAACACCCCGGGGAGGATGCATGGGACAGGACAGGTAGGAAGTGAAGGGAGAGGAGGGTGATCAGACTGAGCCTAGCCTTTGGCCCAGCAATCCCACTCCTGGCTCTGTGTCCCAAAGAGATCCAAGAAAAGGAGAAAGGGCCCATCTGTACAAAAATGTTGACAGCAGCTCTCTCTGTGGTAGCCCAGAGCTGGAAATGGAGGGGACACCCATCGAGCTGTGGTGTACAATTGTGACGGAAAACGGTTATGGTGTAAGAAATGACGAGGGGGTAATTTTAGAAAAACCCCGGGCGGACCTGCACAAACGGATGCAAAGCGAAGTGAACAGAACCAGGAGAACACTGTACACACTAACAGGAACACAGTGTGGTGATCAGTTGTGAATGACGTAGGCATTCTCAGCAATACAATGATCCAAGACCCTGTCAAAGGACTCAGGATGGAAAATGCTCTTCACCTCCAGAGAGAACTAGTGAACTCTGAGTGCAGACTGGAGCTGGTTGTTTTTCATTTTCTTTATTTTTAGCAATCTGGCTAACATGGTGTTCTGCATGACTCCACAGGTAGGGAAGATATCCTATTTCTTGTCTTCTCAACAGGCTGGAGAGGTGGGAGGGAGGGAGGGAAGGAGGGAGAGAAGTCAGAACTCAAAATTTAAAAAAGGATGTTGGGAAAAAGTAAAGAAATAATAGCTCTCTGGGTAAACAAGATGGAAACAATGAGCTCAGTACAAAGAGTGCTGATTGGTAGATGAGAAGTCTGTGGTCCTAAGACAAAGAGCCTGTTTTCTGAAGGCAGGCTAGCTGTGTGTCACTGATTAACGGGCTACTGTTAACTGGACTGCATGAAAGCTGTCCAAGATATAAACACGCTGCTTCCTACCCTGAGAAATGCCAGGGAAAACCAAATGACAAGTGGCACCCTGAGCATCCCGGCTGGACATCTCTCCAGGCTCGGGGGCACACGTGCCATGTGCCACCGCTATCAAGGAGAAGGCCAGCCCATGGCCAAGGGCTCCATCAATGGCAGAGCCAGGAGTAATTGCAGGCCACCCAGCTCCAAGCCCAGTGGCCCCCGCCCTGCCTGGACTCAACATTAAGCACACAAAATCTGGTTGTGAATAAATCACACATCTGTGCACAAGCAGACACCAACAAACACGGGAGGCCACCTGGTAGAGCAGAGCAGACAGGAGGACGTTGGGGCTCCATCCCTCTTCTGACACTAGGTGGAGTGGATGCCCCAGAGGTGACCTCTCTGAGCCTGGATCTTGACCAGGGATGCCAGGACGGCTTGGTGGCATCACAGAGAGATGGCTATCTGCCTCAGGGAGGGCGCTGCCCCATTCTGACAAGATCACAGAGCTTTCGCATATATCCTAGTGAAGAGGGCCTCCCTCTGTCCAAACATGAATGATTTTTCATAGGGATCCCCAAGCCATTGAAACACAGTTTTAAGAGCTGGCAAGGGTATAAATGAACTTAGAATTAAACTTCCCCACTAGGAGCCTGGGAGAGACAGGGTGGAGCAGTGGGGGAAGCTCTAAGCATGGCTCTCTATCCCACCATCATGAGGCAAGCATTGAGAGACAGCAAGATGTAGAGGATCGGGCCCTGAAGTCCTGGGTTCAAGGATGGAGGAATAAAGTCAGTCTCTGTGCTTCGGGCCCAAGGCCAAGTTTTGAGGACCAGTTCCTTTGTTCTTTAAATGCCAGCATTTGTGTTGACAAATCCAAAGCGGCAGAGACCCACCCAACGTGGACAATCTCTGCCCAGAATCACCTTTGAACGCATCCCACCCCTCCTCGGATTCTCCTCAAAGTTCCCCCTCTACCTGGGCAAAGGTGCCCTCAGCCTGACCCCCGTCCCCCTCACCTGTACTCACCCATTGAGGATCAGGGCCTGCTCCTCAATGAGGTTGCCCTCCCCAATCACTATGGGGCCAGCTTCTGCAATGATCCGGGCCTTGGGGTGAATCACTGTCCGAGGGCCTGGGGAAGAAGGAGGACAGGAGGTTATTACCAGCTGAGGTTCTGGGGCTTCAGACAGGAACACGTAGGCTTTGGGGAGAGACAAGGTGCAGGCCCTTCAGACAAATGGAAATGTATTTTTCAGGATACAGCCTCTGATGAAGGAGGGAATAAGACAAGAAAGGCCAATGTGCTCAAGTATCAGTGAGCATGACCAGGCTTCCCTGATGGGGGCGCACGCTGGCCGTGGTGCTGACAGGACCACCAGCATCCCTGTGAAGGGGGAAAAGCATGTTTAGCAACAATGCCCTTTTATTAATAATAGCCCTGCAGGGCAGAGCTGGGGCACTGATACAAAAGATAAATCAGGGAGAGACCATTCTCAGGGGAAGGCAAGGGACCTGGGTTCAAATCCCCATTCCCAAATCTCTACAGTTTACTCTGTGTGACCTTGGACGAGTCCCTTACCCTTCTGGCCCTCAGTTTACTCCTCTGTAAAATGGGGGACCTGGAGTAGATGGGCTCCGAGGTCCCCGCGGCTCTAGATCAGTGTCCCATCACCCCCACAAAATGCCCAAGCTCTCTCCACCATGGCACCACAGCTGCCTAGGCATCAGCCAAGAGCAGCCCTTCTGTGAACAGGACTCGGGAAGTGTTTGCATCTTCTGGGGTCCTCGGGCCTTAACCAAGTGATTTGTCCTCCATCCTCTCCCGGCTGCTCTCCCAGGCCCCCCCCCACATGCACTGGGAGCATCCTGGTCCCTGTGGCTCCTCCCTCTGAGGGACCTGCACGGAAGGTGGGCCCCACAGCGGGCCAGCAAGGTCTTTTTCCCTGCAGGCTTTGTTCCCAACCTTCCCTTCCAGGCCCTCTCCCTGGGCACCTCCATCTCCCTACTCTACCCCCAGCTGCCCCTTTTCATCTTCCTTTTCTTCGTTGTCTTCCTCCTATAGAACAGAGGCTCTGGAGGGCAGGGATTATCCTTCTTTGTGCTGATAATTGTATTCCCAGCCTTTAACACGTCTGGTTCATAGTGAGCACTTAATAAATGCTTGTTGACTGAATTGTTGAATAAGAGAATAATATGATATCATAAGAAACAACAAAAGGGATGATTTTCAGGGAAACCTGGGAAAATCTGCATGAACTGATGCCAAGTGAAGTGAGTGGAACCAGGAGAATATTGTACAACTACTCTGAGAGACTCGGCACTCTGATCTTAGGTGAGGGGCCCCCGGGGCAGAATGGGACAGACATTTTTGGATGTGGGTCATGTGGAAATTCGTTTTGCTTGACTATGCATATTTGCCACAGAGACTTTCTTTTTCTTTTTATTGGGGTCGGGGAGGAGAGGGAAGCCAGGGATAGGGTAGGCACCTTTCTTCAAAAATAAAAGACAGAAAAAGAAAAGAAGGTCATGATTGAAGCTCTCTCTAAAGGCACAGGAGGAAATGGAAGGAAGGCCGGAAAGAATCACAGAGAAGTAGCTCTGGAAGGCACACACTGCATTTATTGTTATATTCCCAAAGGCCCGGTGGACACAATGGAGCTGAACAGTTTCCTGTATAATTCTCCTGTTCTCCTATGCTAATGAAAATGCTTACATTATCTGTTAGCTTCAGAATAAAAAAACAATAAAATCCCCCAAACCCAAACAACAAAAGAGTTGAATCAGGTCGGTCCCTATTCTAGTAAATAAGCCCAGAGGCCTTGTTCCTCCCTTCCTCAAGGGGCAGGAAATGCCTCCTTCAGAATCAGGAAATCAGACCCAGGGGCACCTCTGGGGATCCCACTGGAGCTGAGAGGTGCATTGTGCCAAGGAGGAAAGGAAATGAGAGACCAGATCCAAGGAAGATTGGCCAGCTCAGACAGCCCTGCTGGGATGGGGCAGAGAAAAGAGAGGCAGCCCCAGACCCTGGAGTTGCTGTAGCACTCTGAAGCTAAATCTGTTTGAAAGGAGACACAAACACACACACTCACGTGCATAGACACACACACACACACACACACACACACACACACACACACACACACACTCCCACACACACACAGACCCCCTAAGAAGGGCTGGGGACTCCGGGCCCCCAGCTAAGATGCCAAAAGAATGGAAGAAAAAGGTTGAATGAGCAAGGGAGGCCCGATCCCGCTGGGCCTTGAGATCCCCCCTCCACACACAGTGAGATGAAAGGAGCATCCCTGGGAGGGATGTCAGGGTGGGTCACCATGGCGACCAGAGGGCTGAACACAAAGGACCCCTGTCAAACAGAGGGCTTCCTCCACATCCGGCAGAAGCGCCGGCCCTCACCCCTGCCACACAGTGGCTCTCATCACCGCCATTTCCCTGGGGATGTACCCGCCAGTGGGCTCCTGGGTGGGGGATGGCCGGGCCTTCTTTGTCCAGGGCCGCTGGGCGCTGTGGGGGAGGGGTACCAGAAGACAGGCACAGCTACCAGGCCAAGCCCGCCTGTCCCGGGTCTGCACCCTGCTTCTCGGCTCCCGGGGTAGAATGGGAGGGTGGGCAGGCTCTATCTTTCTTTCTGTCCGTATTTATCAGCCCCTGGCCTGCCTGGCCGCTTCCCCTCCCTGAGCATTCTCCATGACTGGATCCGCACCCAGCACCCTCCAATTCTGCCCGCTATTAGAGAGGGTCAGGTTTGTGCTCCTCCTTGGGCCCAGGGAGGTTGGCCATCGATCCTTGCCGGCACTGGACAACCACTGACCCCAGAGATTCTTAACCTTTCTTCAATCCTGGACGCCATGGCGCATCTCGTGAGGCCTTATCAGAATCCTGTTTTTAAATGCATGAAATAAATTACAGAGAATTACAGGGGAACCAACTCTACTGAGGTGGTCATGGAAGTTATTTATAAAAGGCTCCCAGACCGTGGCTAAGAGGGCCTGGCCTATGCTGATTCTAGGCCAGGTCCAGATCCCAAGGGTGTGTGTGGGGGGGCAGAAGCCAGCTTCAAGAACCAGGGTAACATCCTGGTGAAGTCTGCCAGGGGGAGTCGGCCCCACCCGTGCATGGACATGCAGGAGAGTGGATCTGTTTTCTTCCCAAATATGCTGAAGTAAGCTGGCACCTTTTGCTGAGATAGCAGGCCTTGGCATTGCTGACAAGCAACTTCCCACTGCCTATATTAGGTAAAGAGCCGGTCTCCTTCTGCCTGGCCACAGTGGCATGGTATATGTTGGAAATTACTGGCCAAGAGCTCAAAGGCTTCCGATCCACTGCTGCAATAAAGACTTCCCTGGGCATCTGGGCACACGGGGCAGCAAGGACGGCCCAAGAGAAGTGCTCTGTGTGGGCTGTGAATGCCTCGGGTCACAGTGTCAGGATGACCTGCAGCATTAAGGAGGGCTGGGGGAGGGAAGGGCCCCAAGTTAGGCCGCCTCTGCCCACATCAGGAGCCACAGCAGGAGATAGGACCAGCCCAGACACCGGGCAACCCATGCCGGAGACAGCAGGGAACAGGGCCGGCCCAGAGCCTGGAAAGCCCAGCACCCGGGCACCTCCTGCCCGAGCCCCAGCAGAGGAAGTGTCTGGGCAGTCCCTGGGGCATCGAGGCCTCCAGCATAGGCAGGCCTGTTAGCGCATGGCAACAAGATCAAAAGCCAGCTCCGAGTGGGGCCGGGCACAGAAGAGGCAAACAAGGGTGGAAGCAAGCTTGAGCCCAAACCCAGGAATTCTGCCCCAGGCAGAAGCTGGTCTGAGCTGTTCATTGAGAACCCAGCAGGGCCGGTCTGCTCACCATCCAAGAGAAAGAAGGGGGCAGCGTGAGGGCTGGCACAAAGCCCCAATACAGAAACCAAGCCCACAGACAGGACTAAAGAGAAGAAACCACCATGGCCTGAGAGAGGCCCCAGGACAATACGACGTCCTGGCCACGTTGATGCAAGAGAACATGGGGGAGATGGAGCCAGAGACACAGGACCGTAACGCTGACTGAAGGACGGACCACTGGGTGCAAAGGGCAGATGGGGATCAGCTGTGCCCCAGGGCCAGAGGGGGCTGAACAGAAAGCAGGGAGTCCCACTCACTGACCACAGCCAAGGAAATACCTTGGGCTGTGTGGAACACAAGAGCCTGCATCTCTTTGCTCTGTTGTTTACCAGAATTTTGTGCTGCAAAGTTCACAAACAAAGGAAAATGAAATGATCATTTCAAAAAGACCATTTCACAGGGTGGAGTGGGGGAGGCTCTGGACACTTGGGGTATCACGGTGCCACTCAGTGGCTGTTTGACCCCAGACAAATGCATTCTGGGCCTGCGTTTCTTCACTAGGCAAATCCTCGGGCAGGCCCACAAGACCCTCCCCATGCCCAGCAGCTCCGCCATCCAGTAAGCTTCAGGAAACAATGCAAAATGCCTACTGCCCTTCCCCCCCCCCAAGGATTGGGATCTACCCAGCTGGGGCCTTCTGCCCGTCCTCTGCTGCAAACATCTGGCTGGCCCATGCCAGGTGCTAGGTTGCTGAGGAATGTTGTAAACAAATCTTTCTTCCTTTTAAACAAACGCATCACGGGCAATGGAAAGATCCCTGAGTTGTCTAGATACCAGTAAAACACCCAGAGTGCTCAGTGACTGGGCAGCACCCCAGCAGGGATCTGTGCCCAAGTCACGGGGCACAGGCAGTGCATCCTGACAGCGGCGCCTCCTCTGGGCCCCGACGCCCCTTCCCAGTCCACTTTGCCCTCTGCCTCCTCTTAAAACTGTTCATCCAAGCAGAGAGTGAGGAAGAGCACTGTTTCTCGTTGAAGGATGCCAGTTCTGTAGCAACAGGTCAGAAACATACACCCCACGCTAATGAATGGAAACAGCTGGCCTTCCCTTAGAGGGCAAGGGAAAAGCATTTATTCAGCACCTACTATATACCAGACACTTTACACACATCTCATATGAGTCTCATAAGCCTGGGAGGCAGGAGCTATATCACCCTCAGGTACGGATGAGGAAAACTGAGGCCGAGGGTGAGGACCGCCCACCCCTCCCAGCACTGTACACATCACTGCCTAAGTGCTAAGTGGTGTGACGGCTCCAGCTGCCTGGTCCTGCTGCAAGGAGGCTCCTCAAGGGGGTCCCCCCCCACCCCCTGGGCACCGAGCCGGAGGAACAACCAAATGAATCCTCAGGTCCGGAAATGTTCGGGACTCTTCTCTTTCTCCCCCCCCATAAAGGACATCGATCCCATCACACAGGCCTGTCTTAGAAACTGTCTTCCAAACAGTGGCTATTTCTGAAGCTCTTAAATTCCACTCTCTCTGCTGTAGGCTGCTTTCCAGATATGGAGAGCAGGGAGATGGATAAATTGTTTACAAGCTGCTCTGGAGCAGGGTATTTTAGTGCCTTGCTAAAGTGCTCTTTGTTGTATCTGGTCAGGCCCACAAGCGCCACAGGCCTGGCTGGTGGAAAGTGAGTGATAAGTGAAGAATCCAGACAGCCACTTGATTAAACTAAGGCCAAAGGGCTTCAAATGAAGATAAGGTACTGGCCTCTGGGACAAAGGGAAGAAGCACCAAGTTTTGGGCCTTTGTAGATTGAACTCCTTTTCAGTGAAACCAGGCAGAAAAATGCCTCTTTCCTGTGCCAGAGTCCCTGGTAAGGACAACTTTAAGAGTCAGGCCTGCTCCCCGTCTTTGGTGGTCACGGTACACTGGGGTGGAGGGGCTGTGGCGGCAGTCAGGCAGGGGGAGCCTAGGCTGGCACCAGACTCCATGACACAACCCTCCCTGGCGGCACTTCCATGGCTCTGAAACTGACTATATCATCAGCAACAGGAAATTCCTGGAGGCATCGGACCATCTGCCCATGAGCACAGCAAAGGTTAAGACCAAACAAGGAAATGGCATAAGAATACTGAAGGCCATGAGGACAGCTGACTGATGCCCTGAGACCGGAAAAGGGCCCATGAGGAGACACACCAGGTGAGGGCTCTTCCCTGGGCCGTTCATCTCGCCTCCCCCCTCCCCAAGAAAAGGGAGCCGGACCTCAGTCTGACACCGGTCAGTCTGGAGTCAGCAGACCCGGGCCCTGATCCTGGCGCTGCCACATATGACCTTGGGCACTTCTTCTCCTAGGCCCCAGTCTCCTTCTAATCCCTAAAATGGATGGGTTGGGTCTCCTGAAGCCCCGAGTCAGCCCCTGGAATTGCCAATGCTAGAGAAGAGGGCCATAACAAACGTGCCACAGCGTCCCCTCCCCATGCCAGCCTCTTACCAATGGTGACATCTCCCCTGATCTCACTCTCCACACACACGACTGCTCCTGGGGCGATCTTCACACTATAAGAGAGGGCACATTTATGACCAAACAAGAGATAGAGTATATTATAAAATGCAAAATGGATGATTTTGATTACATTAAATTAAAACATTTTTGTACAAACAGAAGCAATGCATCCAAAATTAGAAGGGAGGAAGAAAGCTGGGAAACAATTTTTATGGCCAGTACTTCTGATAAAGGCCTCATTTCTAAAATATATAGGGAACTAAATGAAATTTATAAGAATCCAAGTCATTCCCCAATTGAGAAATGGTCAAAGGATATGAACAGGCAGTTTTCTGATGAAGAAACCAAAGCTATCTATTCCCATATGAAAAAATGCTCTAAATCACTATTGATTAGAAAGATGCAAATTAAAACAACTCTGAGGTACCACCTGACACCTATCAGATTGGCTAAAATTACAAAAAAGGAAAATAATAAATGTTGGAGAAGCTGTGGAGAAATTGGAACACTAATGCATTGTTGGTGGAGCTGTGAACTGATCCAACCATTCTGGAGAGCAATTTGGAATTATGCCCAAAGGGCGATAAAGCTGTCCATACCCTTTGACCCAGCAATACCACTTTTGGGTATTTTTCCCAAAGAAATCATGGAAAGGGAAAAATATTTATAGCTGCTCTTTACATGGTGGCAAGGAAGTGGAAGATGAGGGGATGCCCATCCATTGGGGAATGGCTGGACAAGTTGTGGTATGAATGTAATGGAATACTATTGTGCTGTAAGAAATGATGAGCAGGAGGAGTTCAGAGAAACCTGGAGGGTCTTGCGTGAGCTGATGATGAGTGAGATGAGCAGAACCAGAAGAACACTGTACACAGTATCATCAACATTGAGTGTTGATCTACTGTGATGGACTATATTCTTCTCACCAACGCAATGGTACAGAAGAGTTCCAGGGAACTCATGATAGAAGAGGATCTCCAAATCCAGGAAAAACAAAAGAACTGTGGAGTATAGATGCTGAATGAACCATACTATTTCTTTTGTTTTTGGTGCTGATGTTTTTCTATTTTGAGGTTTGTGGTCATTGCTCTGATTTTTCTCTTATAACATGACTAATGCAGAAATATGTTTAATGTTATTATGTGTGTATATAACCTATGTCAGATTACCTGCTGTCTAGGGGAGGGGAGGGAGGGAGAAAAATCTGAAATTGGAAAGCTTGTATAAACAAAAGTTGAGAACTATCTTTACATGTAATGAGAAAAAAAATAAAATACTTTATTAATTAAAAAAATAAAGCAAGGGAAGGAGAAAAAAAAAGAGGGCACAAGTGATGGAGCTGACTGGGGGCTTTGAGGTCTGGGGTTTCTGGTATGACAACCACATGGGGCGCCCTTGGGTGGCAGGCCAGCCCCACAGCGCTGGTGGCACAGGCTGGAGGGCTGCCAGGCACCTCTGGGCCACAGTGACCTCTGTTAGGGTTCCAGGAGAGGGTGGAGCTGGAAGCAGGGGACACCTTCCCAGGCCTGTCAGCTGAATCAATGCTTCAGGCACAAAGCACCAGGGAGGTCTTATCTAAGAAATGGCAAGTTCACATTCCTTACCCTAAGGCAGGGTAGCAGCACAGTGCACAGAGCCTGGAGTCAAGAAGACTCATCTCCCTGAGTTCAAATCCACCTTCAGACGCTTACTGGCAAGTCACTTAGCCTTGTCTGCCTCAGTTTCCCCGCCCGTCAAAATAGAAGGAGATGGCAAACCACGTCAAGGAAACCCCGAATGGGGTCACAGAGAGTGGGACTGGACTGAAACAACTGAACATCAGCCTAGCTCGTAGCCCGCGGGCATCCCCCGGAGCTAACGGGGGGGATGCTTTTACCCCTCTGCAGCAGGCTCTAGTTGGCCTCGCTGGCCGGGGCTATGGAATGCGGGAGTAAGCAGGCACCCCACGTCGGGGCGTCACCCACCTCTGGAGCCCACATTTAGGGAGCGCCCCCCACGCAAGCTCCCCCTCCATCTCCAAGCACGCTTGCGAGCGTGAGCCCCATTTCAGAGACGCAGGGGTGACGGGACCCAGCTAGCGACGTCCGAGGTCTTCCGGCAGACACCTCGATAAGGGCGGGCCCGCTTTGTCTGTTTCAAGCCTTTGTCTCCCCTGGATACTGAGCACAGCTCTTGAAAGGGTAACACAACGATATTTGGGGGCTCCCTTTCTCAAGGTGCCCTGGTCCCTGGGGTCCTTCCTCCCCCGTCTCCTGTGGCTCCCCAGGGCCCCACGCCCCTCCTCTCCATCCTCCCGGGGTACCCTTCCCCCCCCATCAGGACCGGGCCGTCACTCAGTCCAAGGGGGAGGAGCCACCAGGACCACGTGACGCACCGCTCCCTCCCGGGCCCCGCCCAGCCCTTGGATTCCGCACGCACACTCAGGCCGGCCTCCCTGGGCAGGTGCATGCGCACAGACGAGGGCCCGCCCTGCGCCAGCTCCCGGCCTTCCCAGCCTGCGGCAGGGGGAGGGTTAGCAGGGGTCTCAGGCCGATCTTCCGCCTGGCTCTGCCACAGCCAGTGGGGCACTAGGGAGAAGGCGGAATGAGGAGGGAGGGCAACGCTGAGAGGACTCACCTCTTCGAGATCTTCTCAGTCATTTTCCCTCACTCCCGGGGCAGATACAGCAGTTGCATCCAGTGTGGGTGGGGTCAGCTCCACGCTCGATTAGTCAGCCTCGGGTGGGGAGGAGGGCGCGTGCGCGGTGGATGCAGTGGGCTCCTAGCTCTATTGTTTAGACTGACAGGCAGCGTGCAAGAGCGCATGCTCGGCGGGGCGGGGTGCGGCCTGGTGCTGCCGGGTGCGCGGAGAGAAATGCGCATGTGCGGGCAGTTTTCCCTAGGGCCGCCCAAAGTTTGAGCTGGGCCCCTCCCTCGGTACCTCAGTTTCCCTCCTCCTCCAGCAGCTCGTGGTCCCTCTGGCTCTTCTCTCGAGACCCTCGGGAGGCACTAGCGGCCGGCCAGATTACTGTGTGCCTCAGTTTCCCCTCTGCCCCCCCCCATCAGGGGGCACTGCGCAACTGACGAGGGAGCTCTGGGAGCCTTGATGGTGGCTGCCCCCCCTCTCCCGGGAGCCCTGCCCTTCTCTAGGCCGCAGCTTCCTATTTCAAGTGAAAGGGTCGGCTCGTTGGTCCCCGGGGTCCCTTCCAGGCCTAGAACCCCGTTATCCTGTGTCCCTCTCAGTCTGAAGGGTGGAGGAACACGGGGGCACAATCACGGGTCCATTTCCCAGGAGAGAGCGGATCGATGAGGAACCGGCGCCCCGGGCGCTCCCAATAGCGATCTGCCCTCCTCCTTGTCCGCGCCCCTGCAACCCTAGTGCCCCCAGCCCGCTGAGTGAGCCCCCGCATCGCCCCGAGGTCTGCGGGGAACCGAGGCGCTTACCCCGCCCTCGGCTGCGGAGGATGCCAACCTCAGAGGCTTCTCTGCCTCGGAGAAGCGCAAGGCCTTGGCTTTCGGTTCTCTACTGCTTTCATGAGCCAAGGGACAGAAGGAATGGGGAGCCAATCAATAGGGGGGACTGCAGTAAAAGAGCCTTATTGTTTGGGATACACCGCCCCCACCCAGATGGGGAAATGGACTCAGGTGGCAGCGCTCGTGCAAGGGTAGAGCTAAGGGGAACTGGGATCTTTTCGGTTACCCACAACATCCTCCAAGGATGGTACAGATTGTAGAAGAAGCTGTCACCGCTCGCTGTAGTTAGCAGCCCTGGACCTAGACTCAGGACTGGGGTTTAATCGTGGTTCGCTCTTTGCCCCTTAAGTGATCTGGACGAGGCACGTCCCCTTTGTGAGAGTGAGGCTCCCAGGGCCCGGTGCAGAGCTAGCCTTGGTCCTGACGCCACACCTCGGACCCCGCTTCCCTAACTTCTTCGTGGCCAGAGCCAGTGAGGAAACGATTCTGGACAAGGGAAAGTGCTTGCCCACTTGTTTGTTTCCATGTCACGGATCTTCATGTTCCTCTTGTTGCACCACTGCCCCACCTTGTTCCCAGGCCACCTTCCCTGTCCAAATTCCATATCCTAGGAATTGTGTCTCTGTAGGAAGGGTTTTTTCCCCCATTTTATTTTATTTTATTTATTTTTTGCAGGGCAATGGGGGTTAAGTGACTTGCCCAGGGTCACACAGCTAGTAAGTGTCAAGTGTCTGAGGCCGGATCTGAACTCAGGTACTCCTGAATCCAGGGCCAGCGCTTTAACCACTGCGCCATCTAGCTGCCCCCTCCCCCATTTTATTTTAAATACAGGGCAAACACTTTTATATTAACCTAGTGAGGGAAATATGGCCATGTGCTTGTAGGAAAGGCAAATAAAGCTGTGCTTGCAATGAGCCCAGCTGGCGGCTACTGAAAATAGCCAGGTGCTTTTCCCCTCTTCCCCCATTGCTAAGCAGGGAAGTTCCTCAAATGTCTCAGTCTCCAAGTGCAGAGAATCCCACTGAGGCTGTTTATCTCCAATCCTCCAGCCTGGCACATGGACCATATAAAAAGCCCAGAGACCCAGACTAGGGACTGCTCAATTGTAGAGAAGAGACTTCAAGAAGGACCTGGCCATTTCCCCCAACTCCCAATGGATGGGGTACCACTCTTTTACTTTTACCCTGTAACTTTTTACCAAGGGGTCGCTTTTCCCTTTGCTCTTCTGTTTAATTTCCTCTGTGCCATGGATTCTTTCTCCATCACAGCCAGGTAAGTTTGGGAGTCTTTTCCTTACATCTTTGTGAGGACTTTAACACCAACTGGCTGTGTAACCTTAAGTAAATCCCTTTTCCCTGGGCCTCAGTTTCCTCCTCTGTAAAATAAGGGAGTTGGACTGGGTGAGCTCTGAGGTCTCTTCCAGCTATACAGTGGATTGTGGTGCTTTGAGAGTTGGAACCACCTAGCAGCGATGGCAGGGGAACTTCTGTGTTGACAAGGAAGCTGGTGAGCTTTTGTAGCAGGTGGGGAACATGATATTCATTGTGCAATTTCCTAAATGCCACCGTACCTGCTTTCTACCTCCTACTCCATCCTGGGCTCAACTCATTGCCATTCAAAGGGTCTGTCCCATACAGACGCACTATCTTTTTAAAAAATTTTTATTTTTGTGGGGCAATGAGGGTTAAGTGACTTGCCCAAGGTCACACAGCTAGTAAGTGTCAAGTGTCTGAGGCTGGATTTGAACTCAAGTCCTCCTGAATCCAAGGCCAGTGCTTTATCCACTGCTCCACCTAGCTGCCCAGACACACTATCTTTTTGTTTGTTTGTTTGTTTTTGCAGGGCAATGAGGGTTAACTGACTTGCCCAGGGTCACACAGCTAGTTAAGTGTCTGAGGCTGGATTTGAACTCAGGTACTCCTGAATCCAAGGCCAGTGCTTTATCCACTGCACCATCTAGCTGCCCCCAGACATGCTATCTTAATGGATTGGCCTTCCCACTGGCCATCAGTCTAGGCAACAGGTTGTCTTTTTTCATCCATTTAGTTTGCCTTGCACACAGTAGGTGATTTCATAAATGTGTGTTGAAGTAAATTGCCAAGAGTATTGTGTGCAGAAGAGCTAAAAACATTATTAGACTGTGAGCTCCTTGAGGGCAGGGGCTATTTTTGCTTCTCTTTGCTATTCCTGTCACAGCCTAGTGCCTGGTGCACAGTAGGTGCTCCATAAATGCTTGTTGACTTGTTGAACATGCTTAGGGAAAAGATCATGGGCTCTGAGATTTAGAACTGGAAGAGACCTTGGATGCCATCAAATCAGCCCCATTTTAGAGATAAAGAAAGGGAGATCCAGAAAGGGAAAGTTACTTGGTCAAGGTCAGAGATCCCTAATGACAAATGAAGTTGAGGAATGCCCAGAAAGGGTACCTTTATGAGGTGCACATGCCCCCCCCCCATGTTTTTCTCAATTGGATCATAATTTAAACAGATTTCAGGGCGCTGTGATGGATCCCCTAAGGAAGCCCACAGCCCTTCTGTTCTGCACATCTTCACTCCCTAGTTGATCTCTTTGGAGAGTCAAGGACCTTTGTCTTTGGCTTTCTGAGACGTGCTCAGGCTTGCTCTTAATTGCAGCCCAGCTTGTTGCCTATGACTCCCAAGGACCCGGAACTTTGTCTTGCCTGTGCTGTGACCTGCTTCCAACCTCCCTCCCTCTGACAGCCTTAGGAGACAGTCTTCAAGAGTTGTTGCGACACAACGCCCCTCCCCCCTCCCAGTGCTGGGGCCACTCCCAACAGCAGTTTGAATAGGGGCTCTGTACCAAGTCCTGGGAATTCAAACATGAGACTTCATCAGTTTCTTCCACCCCTTTTCAACTCCTACATTTGGAGACAAAGACAGGACTGTCCAAGTGAGTGATTTTGTAGTAAATGAGCATTTGCACAGAGAAGGCAAAGGAGAAGACCCAGCGCAAGACTTAGTGTGTCCAAATGTGTTTATTAAGGGCCACTCTTTATAGCCAGCTGCGGGGGGAGGGGTGCTGCTGGGACTCTCCAAGCCTACCCAGTTTGGAGTGAGGGGATGGCAGGTCATATGCATGCAGTGGCCTTTCCAGCCTGCCCTCCTGCACATGAAAGGGCTCATCTCTGGCCTGTGTTGGGGATGACCTCTTGTTTTTCAGGGTGATAATTGGTGGGGGAGGGATAATAATATTATAACCATATATAGTTATTACATTATAAAATATATAATTATATGTATTATAACAATAACAATAGCTAGCATCTATGTAGCACTTCAAGGTTTGCAATGCACCCCCCCCCCCCAAGAAGGAAATGGCAAACCACTCCAGGATTTTTGCGAGAAAATCCTAAATGGGGTCATAAAGAGTCAGACACGCCTGAAAACAACAAAATATACGTGTGTGTGTGTGTGTGTGTGTATGTACTAATTTGATCTTCACAACAACCCTGGGAGGCAGGTGCTGTTATTCCCATTTTACAAATAAGAAAACTGAGGCAGACAGGTGGAGTGACTTGCCCAGGGTCACCCAGCTTGGAAATACCTGAATCTGGATTTGAACTCAGTTCTTCCTGACCCCAGGCCCAGCATTCTAGGCTGGAGGAAGACGGCGAGTTTGACTAAAACTTCTTTTGTTCCAAATTTCCATGAATGTACATAGTACAAAATGCCATAATAAAGATTAAAAAGCTGACAAGCTAGGATCTTGTTTTGCCCTAGATTGCATCTTCCATGGTTAAAGTCAGCAATTAACATGGAAAGGCATGAGGTCTGGGTGGCGCCACCTAGGTGTCTTTGGAAGCTCTGCTGAAGTACCCAAGCTGGGAAGCTGCCAAGGTAGGACTGGCCTGGCCTCAGTGGCAGTGCATCGGGCTTCCCCTCCTGCAGGGTCCCATCCCGGGTCTGCTCCCCACGGGCACTGAGTGGGGCCGCATTCACTGGCCAAAGGACACGAGGGTGGGAGACAATAGTCACAGGAGGGACTTGTAGAAATGACATGGGGTCTTGCATGTAGATACCTCACCCACCACCTTGAGTCAGGTGGGATTTCTTGATGCTACATGTGACATCATAGTGAAGTGGGGATGGATTTAATTGATCAAACTGACCAAGAGGTGTCCCAAAGAATTACAAGATTCAGTGACTCAGTTTCCAAGTTTTATTAAAAGACTGGTGGACGCAAGGAGAACACCAGAAGGTATCTCAAATAGGGAGAGGAAAATGGTTATATTTATAGTGAAAAATGTGGGTTACTTTTTCATTATCTTAATCTACTCCTTGTGGGAGGTTCATATCCTATTTTGGACTTCCTGGGGTCCTAAGATGTCCTTTTTGCCTAGGGTTGTGTTTTGGGGGTTTAAACATCCTAAGGTGAACCTAAGGACACATTTGGTCTTTCTGTGCATATTCATAGACATGCTTAAGCTTGTAAGAGCCAGAGGGTCTCTCTGTTTAGGAGATCTCTTTAAGAACTGGTTTCTAGGTGCAGGCTCTGTTTCCTGTCATCTAGGAATTGATGGCTAGTAATGATTAACAGTCCTTAGTTACTGTGTTCTTAGGCTTCTGCTGAGCATATTGGTTGACAGGGACTCAAACCCTCTGTTACTGTACTGTGTTGTTGGTTTTTTAAAATAAATTTTATTTATTTTTTTAGAATTTTCCCAAAGTTACATGTAAAACCAAATTTTCACATTGATTTTTAAAAAAACTTTGTTCCAAATTCTCTTCTGCCCTCCTGCCCCACCCCTCCTTAAAAACTCAAGCCATTCAATTTAAGTTATACTTGTGCAGTCATGCAAAACATTTCCACGTTAGAATGTACTGTTGATAAGAACACAAACTTTAGTTTCTCTTTTAATGCTTTTAGCTACTATTGATTAGAGCTCAGATCTTAGGTTATCTGTTAACCCTTTTCAGCCTCCTCCATCAATAAGTCACAAATCACTGATTGAAGAGCTTGAAGGGGTTTCCACAGCCATCTGATCTGACCCATATTCCCAAAGGTTAGTTATGCAGTCTCCTAGTGAAGCACCTGATTGTGGTGAAGGAGTTCACTACTGCCCATATTTCCTGGCACAGCCCAATTCCACATTGGGACAGCTTGGGTCATTATAAGTTCTTCTTGTTTAATAACAGTCCAAGGCCCCTTTTCTGTAACTTCCACCCACCATTCCTGGTTCTGGCACCAAGATCATCAGATTGAGTTCCCTTTTCCACAGACTAGCCCTTAAAGGCTGTCATGTACCTCCTCCGTCTCTGTTTCAGGCTTATTATCCCCAGTCCAACCAATCCTTGTTTGGCATGGCTGGAGACTCCTTACCATCCTTTATGGTGACTTCTTCTGGCCACCTCAGTTTACCCTCCCTTCTATCATCCCCAACTCCCTTTTTTCCTTTCCCCTTTCAGTTCCTTTAGTTTTGCCCTCCTTTCTATCAACACCACCTCCTTTCTTGTCTTTTCCCCTTTACCCTCCTAGTTTTACCCTCCCTTTTATCAGCAGTCTACCCTTTGCTTTCCCCTTTTACTGCCTTATAGGTTAAGATAAAATTCTATACCCAATTGAGTATGTATGTTATTCCCTCTTTGAGCCAAATCAGATTAAAGTAAGGTAAAAACAATACTCACACCTCCCTACTTTCCCCTCTATTGTAATAGGTCTTTTGTGCCTCTTTATGTGATGTGATTTACCCCATTTTGCCTTCCCTTTCCTCTTCTCCCAGTATAATCCTTTTTGTTTCCCCTTAAGGTCTTTTTTTAAAAAAAATATCATCACATCAGAATCCACTTATACCTACACCTTCTGTCTGTGTATACTCCTCCTATCTGCCTTATGAAGATACAGTTCTCAAGAGTTACACATATCTTCTTCCCATGTAGGGATGCAAACATTTTGACCTTATTGAATAACATGTTCCCCCTGCCCCTTTTTACCTTTTCATGTGTCTCTTGAGTCTTGTTTTTATAGATTAAATTTTCTGTTCAGTTCTGGGCTTTTCATTAGGAAAGTTTTAAAGTGTCCTATTTCATTGAATATCCATGTTTTCCCCTGAAAGAATATGATAAATTTTGCTGGGTATTACATTCTTGGTTGTAATCCCAGTTCCTTTGCCCTCTGGAATATCATATTCTAAGCCCTTTGATCCTTTAATGTTGTATAATTCTTACTGTTGTTCTTTGATATTTAAATTGTTTCTTTCTGGCTGGTTGCAGTATTTTCGCCTGTACTTGATAGTTCTGGAATTTAGTTATGATATTCCTTGGCCTTTTCTTTTTAGGGTCTCTTTCAGGAGGTGATTGGTGGATTCTTTCAATGACTAATTTTTCTTCTGATTGTAAGACATTGGGACAATTCTTCTTGACAATGTCCTGAAATATGCTGTCTAGGCTCTTTCTTTGATCATGGCCCTCACATAGTCCGATTATTCTTATATTGTCCCTCCTGTATCTATTTTCCAGGTCTATTGATTTTCTGAAAAGGTATTTTACATTTTCTTCTACTTTAAATTCTTTTTATTCTGCTTTACTTCTTCCTGTTGTCTCATTGAGTCATTAGCTTCCATCTACTCATCTGATTTTTTTTTTTTTTTTTGCGGGGCAATGAGGGTTAAGTGACTTGCCAAAGGTCACACAGCTAGTAAGTGTCAAGTGTCTGAGGCCAGATTTGAACTCGGGTCCTCCTGAATCCAGGGCTGGTGTTTTATCCACTGTGCCACCTAGCTGCCCCCTCAATTCTGATTCTTAGGGAGTTATTCTCCTTTTCCAAATTTCCAATTGTATTTTTTAAGGCATTATTTTCTTTTTGAAGCTATTGCCTTTCTCTTGCATAACTCTCATTTCTTTTCCCAATTTTTCTTCTACTTCTCTTATTTGGTTTATAAAATCCTTTCTGAGTTCTTCCAGGAGGGCTTTTTGGTTTCAAGACCAATTCCTCTTCCCCTTTAAGGCTTCACATGTAGCAGTTTTATCATTGTTGTCTTTCTCTGAGTTTATGTTTTGATCCTCCCAGTCACCATAGTAACTGTCAATGGTGAGATTCTTTTTTGTTTTTTATTCATATTTTTATTTTAGCCTCCTTTGTGCCTTTTAAGGTTGAGTTCTGCTCCTGGGGTACAGCATGCACTGGCCAGAGCTTCTTTTGCTGGGGATCGGGGGCTGAGTCACCAGCTTTCTGCTCTGAGACATCAGCACCAAACAAGGCTGGAGGCCTTACAACTGGCCTGCTGTGCCACCAGCTTGCTAAGCTAGAACCTCAGTTCCTGAGCTGCTGATCTGTGCTGTGACTAAGAGCCTTTTGCTGGCTCACCCAGACACCCTTTGTGCTCAACTGGGCTCCCTTTTTACACAGATGAAAAAGACCTTTCCTGAAGATTTTCTAGGTTATTTTAAGTCAGAAGATTGTTTCACTCTATTTTTTATTGGCAGGTTTTACAGCTCCAGAATCTGTTGAGAGGCTTAATTTAATATTGTTTCTGAGGGAAATTTGGGAGAGCTCAGGCAGCTTCCTGGGTTCACTCTGCCATCTTGGCTCTGCCCTATTGGAAGTTTGATGGTGATTTCTTCAATATACTCTCCAATTAATCCATGTCCTGAAAATGTAGTGCCAAGACCAGGACGTGGTATTCCAGAAGTGATGTGTAACAAAAGGGTGGGTGGGGAGACATAGTGGAACTATCTAAACCCTCATTGTGAAAGCACTACTACTCTCATCCATCTTCTCTCCACCAAGAGGTAGACAGCAGTCTTTTGGAATCATTTCATTAACCAGTTCTTATGTTTTTCAAGGATGGTTTCCTTTACAATGTAGTAGTCAAGGTACACAGTGGTTACCTTGGTTTTGCTCACTTTACTCTGCCTCAATTTATATGAGTCTTCTAGGTTACTTTGAATTCATCCCTTTGGTCATTTTTTTATGGTGTAACAATATTCCATTATATTTATATTTCATAATTTGTTGTCTTCCTTATTTGATGGGCACCTACTTTGTTTCTTTGCTACAACAAAAAATATTTCTATAATTTTTTTTGTACAATTGGTCCTTTCTTTTATATCTTTCGGGTATGAATCTATTACTGAGATGGCCAGGTTAAAAAGGTTACATGGTTTAGTGACTATGGAAGCGTACTTCGAAATTGCTTTTAAAAAAAAATTTAAATTTAAATTTTTTTTGGTGAGGCAATTGGGGTTAAGTGACTTGCCCAGGGTCACACAGCTAGTAAGTGTCTGAGGCTGAATTTGAACTCAGGTCCTCCTGCTCTATCCACTGTGCCACCTAGCTGCCCCTTAAAAATCTACATGCTATTTTAATTCCTCTTTCAGGTGTGTGGGGACACAGTTTTTCAGGCATTATACAATATTCTTTTCATAGTTACATTTTTTTTCTTTCTTTCTTTTTTTTTTGCAGGGCAATGGGGGTTAAGTGACTTGCCCAGGGTCACACAGCTAGTAAGTGTCAAGTGTCTGAGGCCGGATTTGAACTCAGGGACTCCTGAATCCAGGGCCGGTGCTTTATCCACTGCGCCACCTAGCCGCCCCCCAAATTGCTTTTCATGATGGCTGGACAACTGCCACTAACAGTGCATTATTGTAACTGCTCTCCCTCAATTGCCATTTTCCCTTTTTCTTATTGTTTCCCATATGATGGGTATGAAGTAGAAGCTGAAAGTTTTTTTAATTTGCAGTTCTTTAATTTTGAATGATTTGGAGCATTTTCCACATTATTGTTGATAGCTTTCTTTTGAGAACTGGCTATTCATCTCCTCAGACCATTTATCTACTGGTGAAGGGCTCTTGTTTTTATAGATTTCAATTCCTTACATATCTTGGATACAAGTTCTTTATAGGAGAAATATGCTGCAAAGATTCCCCCCTCAGCTCACTGCTTCCCTTCTAGTTGTATTTTGTTTGTACAGAAATTTTTCAACTTGATGTAATAAGAGTTATCTGTTGTATCTCCTGTGATTTTAAAAAATCTCGTTTGGTTAAGGACTCTTCTCCTGTCTATAGTAGTGGGAGGTATTTTCTCCCCTGTTCCTCCATCTTGTTTATATTGAATATAAGCTCCTTAACAAAAAGAAATTGTTTCACTCTTTGTATCCCCATGCTGGGTATATAAAAGATGGTTAATAAATACTTGTTGTGGGGCAGCTAGATGGCGCAGAGGATAGAGCACCAGCCCTGGAGTCAGGAGTACCTGAGTTCAAATCCGGCCTCAGACATTTGACACTTACTAGCTGTGTGACCCTGGGCAAGTCACTTAACTCCAATTGCCTCCCCCCCCCCCAAAAAAAATGCTTGTTGCTATGCTTCTCTTAATGTACCTGAATATTTTTGGCCATCACACCATACTATTTATGCAAGTTAATGCAAGTTCACTAAAGTTCTCTCCTCAGCTTCAAGCTCATATCTTCATCTGACCTCAAGCACTAACTGTGGGACCCTGGATAAATTCTTTAATATGTCTGCCTCAGTTTTCTTATCTGGAAAATGGGGATGATAATAGCCCCTCCCTCCCAGGGTTGTTGTGTTGACTAAATTAAATAATTTTTATAGAGCACTTTGCAAACCTTAAAGAGCCATATAAGAGTATATTGAAGAAATCACCATGTCATGTTTTCTTGGTATCTCAAACTCATTCAAAAGAGAAATTCTCTTTCCTCCCAAGCCCACCTCTCTTCTAAACCTGCCCTGTTTCTTCCAAGAGCAGCCCCATTTTTCCCATCACCCAGGTTTGTAACCTCAGACATCCCCATCTCCTCACTCTCCCTCAACCCTAGGTATCCATTTGCCTTGTTTCTATGTCAGCAAGCTGGGCAGACCTGCCTTTCTATGCCCCCAACCACCATAAGTCAGGCTTGGACTCCTGCAACAGGCTTTGGGTTGGTGTCCCAGCATCATCTCTCTCTTCTGCTCAGCTGTCAGAGATTTTCCCTAAAGCACAGAGCTGACCATGCCACTTCTCTACTTTAAAAATGCCAGTAGATCCTTAGTGGGGTGGCTAGGTGGCACTGCAGTGGAGAGTGCCAGGCCTGGAGTCAAGATGACTCATCTTTCTGAGATCAGATATGCCCAATTGTGTGACACTGGGCAAGTCACTTAAATTCCCCCTTCTGCCTTAGTTTCTTCATCTGTAAACCAGGAATAATAAGTGTCTACTTCCCAGGTTGTGAGGATCAATGAGTTATTTGTAGAGTGCTTTGTAAATCTGAAGTGCTATACAAATGCTATTTTTCAAAATCATTCTTGTTGTTAGGTGACTTGTCCAGGACCATACAGCTGGTGTCTGAGACAGGATTTGAACTCTGGTCTTCCTGCCTCCAACTCCAGCACTCTCTCCGCTGTGCCTCAATGCCCATCTTGAGTGGGGTCCCAGGCCCTACCTTCACAAGGCTTCTGCAGACCTCTCTCTTCTTCCAGACACACCTTCCTCCTCCTGGGAGGCTGCCTGCTCGCCTGGATGGCCATGGCCCAGTATGCAGTGCTGGTCTTCATCCCTGCTTTCTGTGCTGTGGCTCTCTTCCAGTCTGTCAGCCCAGAGAAGGTTCACCGCTGGACATTCTCTTTCCAGATGACTTGGCAAACCCTTTGCCACCTGGGTCTTCACTACACTGAGTACTACCTTCAAGAACCTCCCTGTGTGAGGTAAAGAGGGGCCCCACCTGGCCCGTCCGGCAGTGGCATTTACAGGGACTGTCTTTAGAGCCTTCCCGGTGATCTTTCCAGAGCCAGACACCTCCTTTGTTACTACTGCCTGTTCTCCGCCAATCCTCCAGGGAGGCCATCTTACCTAAAGAACAGTGCTGCTAGCTGGGATGGGCAGTGGGGGCAGCAGAGCCACGAATGGGAAATCTTTCCTGGCACGGGTGCAGGAGAGGCCAGGAGGAGGGCTTGTGGTGGGGAGAAAGTGAAGGAAGCCTGTCCCAAGACATCCTGAGATTTCCCTGCTGTTTTGGGGTTTGGGATAGGGGTCCTTGGGAATTCCTCTTTAAAGAGTCACACACTCTTGCACACAAATCCAATTGGAGTAAAATAATGTATTTAGGTGCTAGGGAAAGGAAACCAAGAGAGAAATCCTTGGACTTCTTCTCATGGGGAGAAGGCATGGCACAGAGTGTGGCTCTGAGATACCTATCTCCCTGAGCAGGAGACAGGCAGATACTTCTATAGAGGTCTGATGGTGGTCTGATGAGGTGATCGATCATCTGACTATGGAAAGTTCCCTTATTGGGGGAGGACCATCCCCCACTGGTAGTAGTTGGAGGAAGTTGGGTGAGGGGTGGCTCCAGATCTCTCCCCTTCACTGTCATAAAGGCAGCAGCCACACCTAATCTTATCTCCTGGAGGGGTGGGGGAGACTCGAATGAAGGGTGGTGGTCCTGGAGCTAACCCAGTCCCCATTTGGTGACACTTATCTCTAGGTGTGTCTGTTCTTTGGTTTAGTTTCTCAAGAAGAAGGTTCTTTGATTTATGGATAAATTTCTGGGGAAAACTTCTGAGGTACCCGGGGCCCATAACACCTGCTAATGAAGGGCTGGGGGCAGGGGTGTGGGGAAGGGTGGTGCAGAGAAGGTTGGCCAGAAGCCAGGGGTGTGACAGCTGTGGGGAGAAGCAAGCACACTCTGGGATGGAGCTGGGGACAAGGACCACACTGCCCTGCCCCACTCCCGGCTCCAGGAAGTAGGTACTATGTAGTGACTGCTGCAGGGAGGGGGAGGAGGGGAGTGTGTCAGAGCTGTTATCAGAAGAATGAGCCGAGTAGGGGGCAGAAAAACAAACAGGAAGGACAAGGACTAGAGGCTGGAGCTAGGGTTGATGGAGGAAGATGAAGAGAACAGCCATGGATGACATTTGGTGAAGGAAGTGAAGAGAAAGAGCTAGACTTTTGGAGCTCAATCCACATGCACACAGATGGGAACGCCAAAGGGGCCGGGGAACCAACATTCATTGCTCTAGTCTTGGGACGGCCTGACCTTCCCATTTTCAGAATGAATAACTGTAATGTCCTCTAATTACCCTGGCAACAACTAAGGCAGGGAGATGGGCCTATTCTAGAGATTATGAAACTAGAACAGGAGGAGCTCGGTCACATGCCCAGGAACTGACTGACTGCTGGTTATACTCCCAGTCCTAGAGCCTCTATCACATTCAGCCCACTGAGTCTGCCAGCATAGAAGGCATCAATAAGTCAGTCAACAAGCATTTAGTACATGCCTAGCAGTGTGCTAGAATATCAGATGTAAATCCCAAACCATAATTATAGTCAAGACATACTTTATAGTAAAGCGCATCTAACCAATTTTCAGCTACGTTTTCATTTCTGGGATGAGAACCTGGGAGAGGACACACTTTCGATCTACTGAACCCAGTGATTTTTTTATGGTGTCATACAACATCTATCCAAGTTGTTTACCGATGGTTCGAATTGTGTCTAGAAATCTTAGCTGTTTCCTAAATCTATTCTAAATAAAAATCTATTTCTGGATGTATGTGGTTACCACAATCCAGGAGGGAGGGGAATCACAGGACATGAATAGAGTTTTACTCCTATCTTGTCCAACTTGAAGCGCCTGGAGGGTCATTCTGATGCCAGGTGCTGGGCAAGAACTCTCCAAAGGCCTGATTCACTTCTGCCTCATCTTGAGCAGTCAGCATCTGGCCCTGAATACTAGAGATCCCACCTGCTATGGGGCCAGTTATTCTGGAGGGAGTTAGGGCTGATTTTTCAGCCTCGGTCACAGAGGGTTTGCCCTATGTCCTGCTAACAAACAGGAAGTGAGTGAAAGCTGAGCATTTCGGACGTTCTCCCTGCTCTCAGCTGTCTGCTCTTCTCAGCAGATGGGGCGGCTGGGTCTGTGCTGGTCAGGCCTCATCTCACCTCTTCAAAGATAATCAGTCTACGCTTGGAGGCAGTGATGAGAAAAATGGGCCAGACTTTGCCCAGGCCTGCTTTCTCCTTCTCTTTCAGGTTCTGCATCACCC
Organism: Dromiciops gliroides; assembly: GCF_019393635.1. Taxonomy (NCBI): domain Eukaryota; kingdom Metazoa; phylum Chordata; class Mammalia; order Microbiotheria; family Microbiotheriidae; genus Dromiciops; species Dromiciops gliroides. Next base: position 276,595,440 of record NC_057866.1, read on the forward strand.
TTTCCTCCCTCATGCTCCTGACCCAGAGAGTCACTTGGCTCTCTCTAGACATCTGCGAAGGTCAAGTGGTGGTGAAGGAGGCCTGGGGAGGCCCCTGCGTCCTGTCCTTCTGTAGCTACCTCCTCTTCTTCCCGGCACTTCTCGGTGGCCCTTTGTGCTCCTTCCAGAGGTTTCAGGCTCAAGTGAACAGGCCAGAGTCACTTTGGAGGCCGCTGTCCCTGGGCCCTGCCGCCAGGAAGGGTCTGCTCCTCCTGGGGCTGGAGCTGCTGAAAACCTTGGTGAGGGGGATGCTCGGGGCAGGCCCCGGCTTGGCCAGCTGCCACCGACTTGGCTGCATCTCTGTCATGTGGACCGCTGCTGTGCTCTACAAACTGACCTATTACTCTCACTGGATCCTGGATGAGTCCCTGCTCTGGGCAGCGGGCTTCGGGCTGGACTCTGGACCTCCCCTCCGTGGGGAGGGGGATGTCTCAGATGCAGACATCTGGACCTTGGAGACAACTCACAGGATCTCCCTGTTCACCAGGACTTGGAATCAGAGCACTACGAGGTGGCTCCGGAGGCTCGTGTTTTCGAGGGCCACGGCCTGGCCGCTGATGCAGACATTTGCCTTCTCTGCCTGGTGGCACGGGCTCCATCCGGGCCAGGTCTTCGGCTTCCTGTGCTGGGCGATGATGGTGGAAGCCGACTACCTGATTCATGGCCGCGCCAAGGAGCTGATTAGCTCCTGGCCGGGGAGGCTGCTCTATAGGGCTGTCAGCTGGGCCCACACACAGCTCATCATCGCCTACATCCTACTGGCTGTGGAGCTCAGGAGCCTCTCCGCTCTCAGGCTGCTGGGGGCTTCCTACAACAGTCTCTTCCCCCTGGTGTACTGTGTGTGCCTGGTTCTGTTAGCAAGGAGAAGAAAGCGAGGAGCCTCACCAGCCACTTTCACCCAATAAAGGGGCCTTGTCCTGGTGTCCCTGCCCCCGGAGGGGGCCTTATGGTCTCACTGGGGACCGTTTATGACCTTCTCCTCAGAGACAAGTGACAAGACAGTGTCAAAGGGGGAGCTACTTTGGTGGGCTGAGTGGGGATGAATGGAGGCAGACCTGGAAGAGAGACCAGGGAAGCAAGCACAGGCCATCGAAAAAAGCCAAGAAGAGGGAAGCGAGGTGTGCTGGCCAGCTGAGTTGGGGCAGAGCTGCCCGAGATCGTGGTGGGCTTGCCGCTGAAGGGAGGAAGGTGTGTCCAGATTTCAGTCCTTCCCCATTCTCACGGCCTGCAGGACACTCTGCTACCTTGTGCACTCACATCACCTCCCAGCCTCACTCCTTGCCGGCATCTTTGAGAGCTTCCCGACTTGTGGAGGTGGTGGGCTTTGGTGGGATTACAAGGGCCGAGATGGGACCACCCTAGGGTCTGACTGTCCTTGGAATGGAGCCCTCCTGACTCAACCTTTTCTCACAGACAGGAGACCTGAATTTTTCCTTGATCTTTTGAGTTGGTGTAGTTTCTGACTAGGTGATCTCTGAGGGTCTTCCCACCTCTAAAATGTTCATCATATGACAACTTTGAATATTATATCATTTAAAAAAATATGAGATTTTTGCATAAAAAAACAGCAGTGTTTCCCAATGTCTTTCATCATTCCAGGACCCATGGTTTCATCAGTTTAGGAGCCCGAGTGTACTTCTACCAAAAAAAAGACAAGTTATAAGAACCAGTACCAACAATGTTTGGTGATATGACAGGGCCTGTCTGGGCTCCCGACAATCACTAGTAATGCCGATTCTATGGAAAGATGTGTTACAAATTCCAAACACTCTACTTCATTATGAAAGAGAGTTTTCATAACTCGGGGCCCTTTGTTTTGGAAGTTTTCATTTCTGTGGGTCTTTGGGGGGGGGGCAATGAGGGTTAAGTGACTTACCCAGGGTCACACAGGTATTAAGTGTCAAGTGTCTGAGGCCGGATTTGAACTCAGGTCCTCCTGAATCCAGGGCTGGTGCTTTATTCACTGAACCATCTGTGGGTCTTTTTAAAAGTGAGGGATATCTAAATAAATCAAACATTACTGCAGGGTAAGAAACAATGATATGAAGAATTCAGAGAAGCATGAGAAGACTTTCTGTATTGAAGCAGCCAAATAAGTGGAAATAAACAATACACACAAAGACAACATAACAAACAAAATGGTTTCAGAAAATCCTGGGAAGACTTGGATGAATTGATGTAAAGTGAAGAAGAACCAGGAGAACATTGGACACAGTAACAGGGATGCTGTCATAATAATCAACTGTGAAAGTCTCAGCTACTCTGATCAAGACAATGAATGATTCAAAGCAATCTGAAAGGCTTCATGATGAAAAATTCTATCCACTTCCAGAGAGAGAACTGATAAATTCCCAATGCAGATTGAAGCATACCTTATTTATTTAATTTATTTTTCTTGGGGTTTGTCTGCATTTTCTTTTACAACATGGCTGATAAGGAAACATTTTACATGACTTCACAAGTATTAATTGGTATCATATTGCTTGCCTTCTCAAGGAGGAATGGGAGGGAAGGAGAAATTCTGAAACTTTAAAAAATAATCACTGAAAACTTTTACATGTAATTGGGAGATATTTAACAAAATAAATAAAAATATTTTTTAAAATGACAACAAAGTTAAGAGGAAAGAACCAACGAATGAACCCTGTTTTAATTATAAGGATGAAGCCCACCCCACAATTAAGTTGAGAAAATTTAACTCTTTCCTTTCATTGAGGAGGTGGGGGATTATGGGTGAAAAATATTGCATAGACTGTGAGATACGTTCAATATTAGTTGATAATACTGAACTACTTTTCCCCCTCTAGAAAGTTTTGTTATAAGATTTTTTAAAAGGAAGGTTTGTTCTTTTGTAGAGGAAGACACCAATTTTCGTCCAACTTTATTCCTATATGTTGCTTTTCTCGTGTTTGGCTTATGGTCTGTTCTGAGACCCTTTGTATCCCAAGATAAAGTGCACGACTAGATGTTAAATTAAGGTGCCCTGATGAAGTTATCTAAGTGGTCAGATCTTGTCACCCAGGGGGCCTCAAAGGGAATGCCAAACATGTGACCTTTACAGTCTGACCTTCTGGAATATTCCCAACAAAAACTGAAACAGCAGGTGTAGAGAAAACAATCAGTACTGAAAACATGGAGTTTCATGTATCGTTCAGATTATTTTGCAACAAAATGCATACTTGGCCAGAGCACGAGTGCAGTACTTATAGTTATAATGCCAATACATAGACCTTTTTAGCATAGAGAGAGAAATAGCCTTTGATGTTTGCTTAAACAGAGCCAACTGAAGTGACAGTACCAGGAGCACTGTGCCACAAAAATAGGACCATGAACTATATTTGCAGCCATTTTACGGCAAAAAGGCCTTGAGCTTGAGCTCTGAGATGGTTCCGAGACCTGCCTTTTGTGACTCATGGATAAACACAGGAGGCGAAATGTCATTTCCCAACCTCATCAGCTCCATTCACTAATGCTTCAAATCAGGGAGTCTCAACCATGGAGAAAGGGACATTTGTTACCATGGTTTCCATCTTAATTTTGGAAACAAAACTGCACTGCAAGGTTACCATTAACCAGGCAGTCATGCTATCAATGTGTCAAGTGCTTCTTTAACTCTTGGATTTCCTCAAGACTAGAAGTGCCTCAGAAACAAAAGACGAGATGTCTTATGTGTTAACTAAAAAGAAGAGTATCTCAAGCAAAAACAAGAACTTAAAATCTTTATTGTTTTGTCATCAAATGTTTTCCCTCTCTTGGACAGCAATGCTTTATCAATGCATATTCTATGGAAAAGCCACATGTTAAGTATCTTAGCCAGAAACTAGAGTGCAGCAGCGGCACTCTGTCAAGACTAGTGGGCAAGCTCTGAGACACAATGATGCCACTGCTGCCGCAATTAGAATATGACAAGTGTGTGCAGCAGGTAGAAAAAAGAATGTTTGGACAAGGAAATAAACAGGGGGGAATAAGAAGCTGCCCTGACCTCACCTAAGAGGAAGAACAACAGAAAATGGGCAAGGGCCACGACCTAACAGACTGGAGGGGGAGGGGGGAGGGTGTCACAGGCAAGGCAAGGTTTCAATAACATCCACAGTTGTCTAATGCATATTTACTCAGCATACTGGGACTAGTATGGGTCAGAGGCATTTTAACATTGCAGGTCATTTTCAGCCCCACTGAAGGGGAGGGGGACACGATATGGAAGGTGCAGGAAGCCACATGAAAACTTGCTAGGTACATAGTCTACCTCCCATCAGCTGTCCCTACGATCCTCGCCAGAAAAACAATGTAGGGTGATTTTACACATCTATAAGAATAAGTTGGACGTGTCCAACATCTGTTCCCACTTCGTTTAGGAGTAAAATTGATAAAAAAGCAAATAGTAACTATCATGATCATTCACCATTGTCTAAGAATGAACCCATTTTTATGTATATACATCAGTACACTGAGTAAACAAAACAAACAAAGGCCTAACAGAATAGTCAGACGAACTGGAAGTTTTCGAGTTTGATTTAACAGTGACTATGATGTGCCTAGTACCAAGGCATCAGGTACACCCAAAGGTATAAATGAGACACACACACACACACACACACACACACACACACACACACAATTGGATCGTGCTCAGTTAAGGGCGAGATATGCAGCTGAGCATTCTGTGGGTCAGGTTGGTGTCTCAAGTGGCAGCAGAGGCCGCCAATGACGTTACATGAATTGAATCCATATCAAAACGAATGCCTAAGGAAAGGGCAGGTCGGGCAGGATGGCCATCAGACCACTGAGAGGGATGCAGGAGACTTGTCTTAAAGATTAAGTTACATGTGACCTAAGGTTACAGAACACTAACTACAGTGGTCATTGACTAAACGCGAAGATTATTAACACGAGAGCTGTGAGATGAACAAATCACTTGGGAAATCATTTCAAGACTTGCAAGGAGAAAAAAAATGTAATGCTTTGACTGCACAGGACAGCAATGCTGGTCATTCAGTATTATTTAACTACATCTGAAAAGTTATTTTAGTTAAGATACACTATGTATAAAATAAATTGTAAAAGGGACATGGGGGAGAGAAGGCTTTCTTTTCTAGATGCTGCAAACACAAAGCTTCTCCTCATCAGTAGTGCCAGAAATGTCCACCTTACCTAGAGTTAAACATGAAAGGCTGTTGACAAGATCAAAAATCTTACATATAAATAGAAACAGGCCTTTAAAAATGGAATCGCAACATCAGTTGCTCCCCACAATGTAGCTCAATCCATTTGTAAGCACAAGAAACACCCACAAAAACCAGGCAGAAAAGATCTCTTTTCTCGCATCTTGCAGTCCAGCAGAGAAGTTCAACAAGGAAAGTATGAACAGAGCGACAAACACTCCTTCCCAGTGACTCCACAAATGATGTTTCATGGGCCCTAAAGCTCACCAGTCCCCTTGAGGTATGGCCAGCTGCAGATTCTTTGGCATCTGCCATGTTTTCTTCCACATATGTCACCATCAACACAGCTGCTTGGCAATGGGAACTGTCATCCTGTCTGAACAAGTGCATCACTTATAGAATGCGGGAGCCAGGCTGGGAATCAGAGATGATTTCTGGAGGCCTATTGGAGGACAGATTTTACCTTGGTGTACTCAAATGGTACTTATTCCATTAAAAAGGGGGCAGGGCATAACCTAGGGAGCTATGCTGAATAGGGACCACACCTTAAGATGGATGCCCCACCTCAGCAAAGCCCCTGGGAAAAGCAGAGAAGCAAGGAATCCACCCTAGCTTTGAAAAAAACAAAAGTCTGTGAGCCCCTTAGCAAGTCCACCCAGCAGCAGGGAGAAGAGTCTGTCCCCAGAAGACCAGCCGCCCGGGGCCTGCTTGACCATCTCCTCTTCTCGGCCAGCTTCTGGGTGGCACGGATGGTCATCAAATGACAAGAGGTCCGCATTAGGAGAGTCCGGTAACTGAGTTCCTTCTTACCACTGCTGCCAGCTGAAGTCATCGTTGCTGCCAAAGACCAAGAAAAACCCAAGGATGGTTGCAAAGATGACTGTGTTGCCTGTGAGAACCAGGGCACAAGCCCCCCACTCGATCTAGGGAGATAAGGAAAGAGCACTGAGTTACTTCAGCCAGAAGGCAGCAAGCTCTGATGCCCTTGGCCGCAACTGCTCCCTGGCCCTCAGACCGGGCCAGTTCAGACACACACACACACACACACACACACACACACACACACACACACACACACACACACACCCCGTAGATGTCGGAAACCAGAGGTTCTGGTTTGGTGGCTGATCTCACCTAATTTTGGTCCCTCAGTGATGGAGAATGGGATGAGACCTCCTGTCTGCTTCTAAAGGCATGGACCTTAAATCATGTTTAATTAACAAGAAAAACACAATGTATCCAAGCTTCAATGAGGGCAGATGAGAGGAGTCTGGGATGGTTGGGACAAGGAATGTGCAGTGGGAAGTCTTGGGAGTCAGGACAGACCTGAGTTCAAATTCTGCTGACCCATCCCGAGTGACCTTGTGGGAGTGACTTAAGCTCTCCCAGCCTTCATTTCTTCATCTGTAAAATGGGGAGAATACCATCTGCAGTGCCTGTCTTATAAGAGGACTGTGTGGCTCACAAGTGACCATGCTTTAAAGCACTTTGGAAGCCTCATGCTATGGGGAAGGTATCAGCCGGGGGAGGAGAGAAGAAGAGACTACGCCGGGCATCATTAACCGGAACACCAATGATAGCATTTAGTCTTCCCCGAAAGATGGCTTCTCCTCACCACGTGCTTCTCTGATGCCTCATCAAAGCAGATGGGCTGCTGGGGCCCAAGCTTGGGCGGGTCTCACTGAGCTGGAAAAGCCTCAAGGATGGTCCTGGCAACAGGCCCACCAGCAGCGGGCCAGCACCAAGGGATGAAGTCTTTGGTTGTGGCAACCCTGGAGTACTGGCCATGCACGCAGCCATCCATCTGTCCACCCATGTATCCATCCCTCTCTCTCTCCCACTGTCTCTGTATCCCCGTCTCTCTCTCACACACACACACACACACACACACACACACACACACACACACGCACGCACGCACACACGCACGCACGCACACACACACACACACATTCAAATAAAGCTATGTACTACACACTTACCAGATGTGCCCTGGCAAATACTATAGGAAGTCCAAAAGCAGAGACAACAATGCCAGTTGTGAGAAAGATGGCTAGTTCCTTACAAGCATTGCTCATAGCGTCTGTGTCATCCACTAATCTTCTTGCAATGCAATATGGGATAGGAGAAAGGATATAAAAAAACAGAACAAACAGAGGCCAGTATTGGCTGTAAAAAAAGAGAGAGAGGGAAAATGAGGCTATCACTCAAGCTTCTGCCATCCGAGTCATTCATTACTCTAACTGTAGAATAACATGTATCTTTCAAACACAACAGGACACTGGCTTTCCTTAAGAGAGGGCCTGGCGCGCTGCACACACTAGGTGAGCCTATTTAACTTTTTCAACGCCCCACACCCTGGATCACAGTCAAGGAGGTGGCTTCTTGCTAAAAACAGGGAGGTTTTACAATCTCAACGACCAAGACTCCATGTCTTTATCCTCCGTGTGAAGTCACAAATGACAAGGTGAATAAGACAAGGGAACTTTTACAGTAACAACAGAGTAGGTGAAGGTCCCTGATTAGTTCTTCCTTGTCTTCAGCTTTGCAGAAGAAGCTTCTCCCAGACAGGAGCCATAGCTTCCAGGCCTGTTCTCCGAAGCCTGTCAAATACCTCCCATCTAAATAATGCTTGAGGGTTTGTAAGGCGCTTTCCTATGAGCAACCCTGTGGGATCCAGTAGGATAAGGATCACCCCCATCTCACGGGTAGGAAAACTGTCTTGCCTATGATCACAGATCTAGTGTCTAAGTTGGTGTTTGAATCCTCCATGGTGTTTTTCAGGCTGCTCCTGCCCAGCACTGATAAATCCCAGAGACCCTACTCAGATTACAAAGGAAACAAGGAAAGATCATTATCAAAGCATTTAAAAACCCAAAGCAAACCTAAGTTCACAGAGCACAGGGATCCCCAGGGATCCATGCCCTGTGAACTACAACACCTTTTCTCCATGGTCACTAACTTTCAGTTCCCTTCATGGATCTTCACAAGGCCTGGTCTCCAGGCCCTAATTAACCACTTTAGGGGTACCCCCCAGGACAGTTTTCTTGATACCTGAGCATCTGGGCATTTTTTCATTGTTTTCTTCTTCTTCCCCAGCTACCCTCCTACCTAGATCCTTCTAATAGTGGCTCATGTTCATCTAGCAGTTTTAAGGTCTGCCAAGAGGCCTGTGGAAGAGTCAAAGCACCAGGTATTAAGTCCATCTTACAGATGAGGGAACTGAGGGCTCCCAAACATCTGACATCGCATTAGAATCTAGATCTCTGCCCCTGAAGGCCCACACACCTAGCTCATCTCAGCACAGGGTGTTGGACAAAGCTCCCAGTGGGCTAATTCTTCTATGGATCATACACTAGAGCAGAGCTTCTTAAACTGTGGGTTGCGACCCCACATGGGGTCACGTAACTGAATGTGAGGGCCAAGAAAGGTTATGTTTAGCTATTTTATACACCCATATGCCCGGGGTCACAGGTGTGAAAAGTTGAAGAAGTGCTGCTCTAGAGCCAGACCCATTCCCACTGCCCCGCTGGGCTCCACCACAACAGGGCCTTGGGGCTTCCTGCTCCATGGAGTAGGAACTCCCCTGATCTGGCCCCGATTTGCTGCTGGCTTGACTTCCCACCACCCAGCACAGAAAAGGGTCTGTTCCAGTCCAGCCAGTGTCCTTTCTGTGCTCCCACCTTCCCCTCACACCCAGCCTCTGTGTCTCTGCAGGGCTCCCCCTGCCTCCCCCTGTGATTCTTCAGACTGCAGGGCTCACTTGTCTCTCCAGTCTCCCGGAACTTCTCCAGCTCCCAGGGAGTTCTCCCCTCTCCATACTTCTATACATGTCAAGAGTGCTCACAGGGCCTGGCACCGTCTAGCCAACAGGTCTAGGAGGCTGCTGGCTGGGGGGTGGGGGCAAGACCTGGAACCAAAGTTCACCTTGAGCTGTGTGACCGTGGCCAGTCATTTCAGCTCTGGGTGCCCCAGAAACAATCTCACATCAAGTCCTGGGGCAGGTACTAAGCTCTATCCGTGGATGGAGACCTCACTGACAATTCCCAAGCACCTAACAGGCACCCAATCAATAACTGATTGAATGGATCTAATCACTGTAAATTCCTGTGCAAATAAGGTTGCATGCCCTTCCTATGCACTGCCCCCCCCACCCCTTTCCATATCAGCACCACTTCTGATTATGAGCAAGTAAGGTGCTGAGGATGGGTGATACCTTATTTAGCTTCGACAGTGGGAGAAGCATCATGTTTATAGACTCTCCTGAAGGTCCCATTCCAGTTCCGGGAGGCTGACTCTCCACTTGTGGCCACCAGTCATTCTAAGGCCTCACACACAGCATTCCTCGTCCCCCTGTCCAGCTATAGACGTCTGCTAGGCCCTCACTGCTCCTTGCTGATCCCTCTAGCCTACCCCTACCCCTTCTCTTCTTTCCCAAGGCTAACTGTTGGAAACATTTTCTGCCCTCATCCCTTCTCTGAGCCCACCCATCCCAACACTTCTTATCCTCCCAACAGAGAATCCATCGGGCCTCGCAGCCATTCAGTCCTCCCTCCAGCCCCCAAAGTACCCTCCCTAGGACAGCCCACAAGATCAGGTCTTGCCAGTCCTAAAAAAGCATTCCAGCGAGTCCCCGTCCCATCTCTGATTCAGAGAATGGCTGGGTGAGGAGACCCCAAGTCGTGATTACCTGGCCAAGCCTAGGAATGCCACTCTGAAGCCCCTCAGAAATCTGCCTTTGAGCCTAACCTAGTCATGATCAGCACCAATGCTTTTGATAAAGGCGCAGCTGGCCTATCTGACACAAAGCTGAGTGGGAGAGCTAACGTGCCAGAGAGGGGGGCAGCATCTCAAGGAATCTGAGTGTATTTTTCCTGGGGATAAATGTAAAATCTTCTACTTGGTTTCAAAAAAGGTTTGAGGGGATTGCAAGCTGTCACAGGAGTGATCCATCAGCCACAAGCCGGTGTGATTTTCGGCCATAATGAGAAACACCACATCCAGGAAGACAGAGAGGGTCCTCCTCCTTGCCCTTGGCCCTAACGGGGTCATCTCTCAAGTGCTGAGCACCGGCCGGTCCCACGTGTTAGGAAAGAGTTTACCAGGAAGACGAGATGTTGGGCCCAGATAAGAGAAGGCTTAGAGGGACATGGCACCCAAGAAGCTCTCCTCCAAGTGTCTGGCAAAGGGACGTCACATGCAGGAGTGATCAGACTCGTTCTGTTTCGTGCTGGCGCGATGAAGGTTAGTTGCAGAGGCCGATTTCAGGTTGAAAAAAATTTTCTGAACAATGAGGAGCCGTTTAAAAGCAGAGGGGCGGGCTTCTCATCACTCTAATGAAGGGCAGCCCCTGCTTGTGCCCCAGAGGTGCCCCCAGCCCAGCCATCCTTTCACCCGCCTCCAGACTACTCTGCCTCCCTGACTCCATGAAGGCCCCTCCCTTCTCCACCCCATGTCAGCATGTAATCTCCTTGTGGGCAGCTTCTATTTGTACTCCCAGGGACTGGCACAGTGTCTTTAATAAGTGTATCATCTGTCTCTATCAAAAGGTTCCTGCAGGGAGACTTGTCTTCCAAACGCTTGGGGACTTAGCTCAGTTTGGTGACTTGGAACCCAGGCACCCGTATTTTAATTGGCACAATGGCTGGCATGGAAAAGCAGAGGTTCTGATCCCAACATCAGATCCCTAAAAACACAACCCAAAAGAAAATGTTCATACATACTTGTATAATGGAAGGGCACATCCGAGCATCAAAAACATGAGCCCAATTGCTCCCCCAAAGGACAAACTGATTAGAGCTGCAAGGAAAACACACAAAATAGAAATATTCATTCTCAAAATGAAATCACAGCTTCAACAGTACTATTCGATGATTGAACATACTGAGCTTTATTATAAAAGGTATAGTTTGTAATTCTGTAAGCAAAAAAAAATCTGTTTTTAAAAGGGGAGTGACTTGCACAGGGTCACACAGCATGAAAACTAAGCCAAATATGGAATTGAGTATCTCAATCATCTAGTCTCCAAATAATGGTCTCTTGCAGTATTTTGAAAGATAAAGTGGTATTGATTTTCAAAACATTCACAGCATAGCACCACATTCTTCAATTTTGGTATTCTATTCCAAACTATTAAACTGTATCAGAGCATAACAAATCTCAATGTTCTATACTGAGGTTACTTGACGGATGGTTAACTGGAGTTCAAGGGAGTGGGGGAGGAGAAAGGTTCTAGGGGAAGCAGGTTTAGCAAGAGTGATTGCCAAAAAGGAACTTTTCTAGGAATGCACAGAAAAAAGCAGAAGATTCGGAGAGAAGCCTGGACAAGAAGGAGAGTTTTTAAAGTAATGGAGACTTAATTGGACTTTTTTATAAAAACAGGCAGAGAATAATTTTTCTATTCTACTAGATATATAGAAATGTTCTTTGGGGGGTACTTGAAAGAGAAATATAAACAAATGTGACTAATGAATATTAATGAAAAAATTGTAAATAAAATTCCCACAAAACCCCTATAATACTATATATAATATATATCTCCAAAAGTATTCATGAGGAGTGGGTTGGATTTTTCTTAGGACTGGTTCAACATTAGGAAAACAATTAACATCATTAATATATATATATATATATTTTTTTTCTTTTTTGCGGGGCAATTGGGGTTAAGTGACTTGCCCAGGGTTACAGGGCTAGTAAGTGTTAAGTGTCTGAGGCCGGATTTGAACTCAGGCATTCCTGACTCCAGGACCGGTGCTCTATCCACTGTGCCACCTAGTTGCCCTACATCACTAACATTAACCCTGCCAACAATGATTATTTCTCACTAAAGATAATTCCTCTCTATGTGGCTTAGACAGCATTTTTTTCCTGCTTCCTTTTCAAGATTCTCTTCTGGCAGTCAACTGATTTCTTTCAGTGGCCTTTGATCCTTTCTCCATTGGCTCTTCCCACTTCTTCTCCCCTGCCTTCAAATATGATCAAGTCTCCCCAATCCTAAGAGAAAAAAAAGCCTTCCCTGATGGCCTTTCCACTCCCCAACTTTGACCCAAGGTTAAAGAATTGACTTTGACTGAATCAATACATGAAAAAAAATCCTCTGAAAAGTAATGTCAGGGGCAGCTAGGTGCCACAGTGGATAGAGTACGGGCCCTGGAGTCAGGAAGACCTGAGTTCAAATACAGCCTGACACTTACTAACTGTGTGACCCTGTGCAAGTCACTTAACTTACCTTCAAAAACAAAAAAAAAAGTAATGTCAGGAGGCTCTCTGAAGTCATGAAGACAGCAATCCAATGGCTTTTACATGTGTAATCACACATGCAGCTCAACAAGACACTTAGTTTCTTTAATAGAATATAGACTGAACTCTGCAGGATGTACCCTCATCACGTGATGGCTAATGGTGGTTGGAAATGTAGTTCTCAGGGGCAGCTAGGTGGTGCAGTGCATAAAGCACCGGCCCTGGATTCAGGAGGACCTGATTCAAATCAGACCTCAGACACTTGACACTTACTAGCTGTGTGACCCTGGGCAAGTCACTCAACCCTCAGTGCCCGCCAAAAAAAAAAGGAAATGTAGTTCCCAAACCACCAGATTATACTGTCTGAAGATAAAAGGAGAATTAACAAGTGTCTCAAGGTGGAAAACGTCTTGCATCCACAATCGTTTTGTGGACAATACTGAGCATCAGCATATTTCTTGAAATATAATAGCATAACATCGACAATGTACTTAAGGCTTAAAAATGTGCAATTTTTACACAGGCATATCACACCTGATGTTCCTCATTGGTTTTATGAAAGCCTGTTCGGCAAAATGAATCTACAATGGCTATAAAGTTCTTTATTGACATTCTTATATAACAGAAAATTAGCCAAGGCTTTGGCTATGACATGTTGATTACAGCAATGGAAATGACTGATGCTGAGGTGAAAAGATAGTCCCTGCCCTCAAAGAGCTTACAATCTAATGGGGCGAAAGGGAGAAACAACATGCAAACTTCTAGTTATAAACAAGCTATTGACAGGACAAATAGGAGATAACCAACAGAGGGAAGGCACTAGAATTAAGAGGGGTTGGGGAAGGCTTCTAGTAGAAGATGGGATTTTAGTTGGGACTTAAAGGAATCCAGGGTAGTTAGCAGGTAGAGCTGAGGGAAAAGGGCATTCAGGCATAGGGGACAGCCAGTGAGAATGCCCACAGCAAGGAGGCCAGTGTCACTGGATGGAAGAGTGTTTGGGGGAGTAAGGTGTGAGAAGACTGCAAAGGTTGGAGACTAGATTATTAAGGACTTTGAATGCCAAACAAAGCGTTTTTTATTTGATGCTGGAGGCAACAGGGAGACACTGGAGACTATCATACAAGGGAAGAGGGGATGACATGGTCAGACCTGTGCTTTAGGAAAATCACTTTTGTGGCAGAATGAAGGATGGAATGGAGTGGGGAGAGACTTGAGGCAGGCTGACCCACCAGTGGCTATTGCAATAATCATGGCATGAGGTGATGAGGGCCTGCATCAGGGTGGTGGCTGTCATAGGAGAGAAGGGGGCACATTCTAGCAGTATTACAAGGTGAAATCAACAGGCCTTGGCAATAAATTGGATATGGGGTGGGGAAATATAAGTGATACCTGATAACCACAATAGCAAGGGGGCGTAGATCTGTTTGTCTTCTTATAAACTTGGCCAACTAGCCTAGGAGAAAACTGAAAACTGGTAATTTTTTTTTTGGGTGGGGCAATGGGGGTTAAGTGACTTGCCCAGGGTCACACAGCTAGTAAGTGTCAAGTGTCTGAGGCCAAATTTGAACTCAGGTACTCCTGAATCCAGGGCCAGTGCTCTACCCACTGCGATATATATATATTTTGGTGGGGCAATGAGGGTTAAGTGACTTGCCCAGAGCCACACAGCTAGTACCTGTCAAGTGTCTGAGGTCGGATTTGAACTCAGGTCGTCCTGAATCCAGGGCTGGTGCTCTATCCACTGCACCAGCTAGCTGCCCCCCAAACTGGTAATATTTTTAACATCTAAAAATTACTGGGCCACTGAGATAATACTGCATGTAAGTAACAGTGATATAATCAAACTGTGCCACGATAAAGAATGTTTTACTTAACATTTCCATCCTTTCCACAAGTCTCAAGAAAAGAGAGAACTGTATCATTAAGATTTTGTCCTCTTGTTCAGTCATTGCAGTCATGTCTGATTCTTTGTGATCCTATGTCCTTGGGATTTTCTTGGCAAAGATCCTGGAGTGGTTTGCCATTTCCTTCTCCAGTGGCAAATAGAAGTTAGGTGACTTGGTCAAAGTCACACAGCTAGGAAGTTTCTGAATCTGGATTTGAACTCAGGTCTTCCTGACTCCAAGCACCTCACACTTATCAGACTGACTAATATGACAGAAAAGGACAAACCTTGGAGGGGATGTGGGAAAATTGGGACACTAATACAGTGCTGGTGGAGTTGTGAACTCATCCAATCATTCTGGAGAGCAATTTGGAATTATGCCCAAAAGGCCATAAAACTGTGTATGCCCTTTGACCCAGCAACATTACTACCAGGTCTGTACCTCAAAGAAAAAGGAAAAGTACCTATTTGTACAAATAATATTTATAGCAGCTCTTTTTGTGGTGGCAAAGAATTGGAAATTGAGGGGATGCCCATAAACTGGTGAATAACTACAGAAACCATGGTATATGATTGTGATGGAATAATATTGTATAAAATAAATGATGATATCTATATATCTATATAAAAGAAATGATGGGCAGGATGCCTTTAGGAAAATCTGGACAGACTTACATGAACTGATGCAAAGAGAAGCGAGCAGAACCAGGAGAACATTGTACACAGTAACAGTAGCATTTTATGATGATCAACTATGAATGACTTAGCTATTATCAGTAATATAATGATCCAAGACAATTCTGATGGACTTATGATGAAAAATACCATCTACCTTCAGAGAAAGAACTGATTAGTCTAAATGCTGATAGAGACATTTTAAATGTTATTTTTCTTGGGTTTTTTTTGGTGGGGAGGGGTGTCTGTTTTCTTTTACAACATGACTAATATGGAAATGTTTTGCATGACTGCACATGTATAAACTATATCAAATTGCTTGCCTTCTCGATGAGGTGGAGAGGGGAGGAAGAGAATTTGGAACTCAAAATTTAAAAAAAAAATATTAAGTTTTATATGTAATTGGGAAAAAATAAAATATTTGGGAAAAACCCACCCCCATGGCATTTATTTTATTATTACTACATCACCCTGAGCTTTTATAGCATCTTATCTACCAAGGAAGAAAAGTCCCATAATACTAATGGTCATGTTCCCCTCAACAACATTCCCAAAGGGCAGCCAATGAAACACAACAAACAGGTTAAAATATTTGCCCCAAAGGTTAGGAATCAAATGAGCATTCAAGGTAAGACCAAAAAAACTAGTTCTCCTAACTTACATTGGTGTTTCCCCCCTAGGATGATCCATAAACTCACAATGACCTTTAAAAGATTTCCTGGTTATTTAATAAGTAACAAGTATCCTATCTGATTTAGAGTTAGCCCATCTGCTTGAGTAAGGGTTAGCTGCAGTTTAATGAGTCTCTTATCAGTAACATAACACTGTAGCTTATTTTCTTTCTCAAGGAAGCAAGGTCAGAGAGTAGAGGTCCAACTCCTTATCATTTGATGTTTGCACGTAAGAGACATGGGGCAATGAGGGTTAAGTGACTTGCCCAGGATCACACAGCTAGTAAGTGTCAAGTGTCTGAGGTAAGATTTGAACTCAGGTCCTCCTGAATCCAGGGCTGGTACTTTATCCACTGCACCACCTAGCTGCCCCCAGAGACTAGTATTACAATGAACATTTCATCACTAAAGTCCAAAACCCAATCATGCTAGGCAAGAAATATTAAAACAAAACAATGGGGCAGCTAGATGGCGCAGTGCTTAAAGCACCTGCCCTAGATTCAGGAGTACCTGAGTTCAAATCTGGCCTCAGACACTTGACACTTACTAGCTGTGTGACCCTGGGCAAGTCACTTAACCCCCATTGCCTGCAAAAAACAAAAACAAAACAAACAAAAAACAAAACTATGCACAGCGTGTTAAAAATCAAGCTCTTCTTAATCCTAAATTACATAGAATCAAAGTGAGAAGTAACTTCACAGGCCCTAGGGTTCAATCTGAATCTTCTATTAACATGGATTTTTTCTCACTCCACTATTAGTGGACCATGCACCATGAGTGCATTCTCTGTCAGGAGGTGGGTAGAATGCTCCATTCGTCTTCTGAAATCGTGGTTGCTCATTGTGTTAATCAGAAGGAAAAAATATAACATTTATAATTTTTTAAAAAAGTTCTGAAGTTGTTTAAAGTTGTTTGTACAATGTTGTTCTTTTGCTCATTTCACTTGTACTAGTTGACATGTGTCCCCAGGTTTCTCTGACCACCTTTCTGTGGTTTCTTATTATGAAATAATATTCCATTATACTCGTGTGACAGTCAATTATCCCTTACTTGATGATCTTTGCCACTTCAAAAAGGGCTGGTATAGAATTGTTTGTATGTATGGGTTCTTTTCCCTTTTTTGTGTGATCTCTTTTCCTGGGTTGAAGGGTGTACAGTCTGTCCATGGTTCAATTCGCTTTCTGTAACCACAGACTTCTACCAACAGTCCAACATCGTAGCTCTCTCCCCATAGTTCTTCCCACAATTGTCATCTTCCGTTCTGGGAGGAATATTTGACAATTTGATGGGTATGAAGTAGAGCCTTAGAATGACTTGAATTTGCATTTCCTTAATTATTAGTGATTTGGAGCATTTTTTCCAGATGGCTATAAAAAGCTTGTACTTCTTCCTCTGAAAACTGCCTGTTTATAAAATCCAGCTTCAGATGCGTATGGGCCTAACCTTGGACAAGCCCCTTAGCCTATTTGCCTCAGTTTCCCTACCTGTAAAGTGAAAATAATAGCACCTATTTTCTAGGAATATCATATTGATAAAATGAGAACTTTACAAAGCACTCTGCAAATGTTCAAGTGTTACATAAATGCCATTATTATGTATCCATTTGGAGCTTGCCTTGGGACATAGTATAGAAGTGGTAGGTCTAAAACTAATTTTTACCAGACCACTTTCTACTTTTCTCAGAAGTCTTTGTCGAATGAGTCCTTACCCCAGGAGTTGGGATTTTTTAGGTTGGTCAAACATTACGATATTTTTTATTCACTTTGATATGTTGGATTCCTTATCTATGCTATTGATTGATGTTTTTCATCAGTACCAAATATTTCTGATGATTAATGCTGTGTATTACAGTTTGAGATGTAGTATTATTAGACCTTTTTCCTTCACACTGAAAAAAAAAATCCCTTGAGATGCCTGGACTCTTTGTGTTCCCAAACGAATTTCACCATTACTTTTTTCTAGCTCTAAGTAATCATTTGGTAGTTTCATTGGTATGGCACTGAATAAGTATATTTAAGTAGTGTTATTTTTTATTATATTGACTTGGCCTATTTATGAGAATGAATATTTCTCTAAGTGTCTTGTAGTATTTCATATTGTTCCTAAGTGCCTTAATAAATTGAAAATTAATATTACCCATCTGAGGTTTGCCTTTATTTCCATAAAGAATGATTTGTCGTGTTTATATAGCTCCTGTGTATGTCATGCTAAGGAAATTTGCAAGTATTTTATATAATTCAGTAGTTAGAATTGATCTCCTCTTGCTAAATTTTGTCAACATACAGAAAGCTGATTTATGTGGAGTTATTTTATATACTGCAACTTTGCTGAAATTATTAATTAATTTTTGAATCTTCTTTACAAGGTGATAATTGAGCAAGTACTTCAAAACTTCCAGTGATAGGGCAAAGACCTCCTGCTGAGACAGCACCCATTATAATTATGGACCCGTCTGAAATCTCTGTAACTCCTACCTCTGGTCCCTAATTGTGTCCTTTGGAGCAAGGCAACCGCTGATGACAGGTGACAACAGCTATTGTGTTGATGAGAGAATTTTTGTAAAGCACTAAGCACATAGCAGATGCTTAATAAATGCTTATTCCTTTCCTCCTGTTTATCAGCTCATACAAGTCTTCCCAGTTTTCTCTGCAAGTGACCTTTCTGTCATTTGCTACGATACCAAAGCATTCCCTCCCATCCTACAGCATAACTTGTTCCACCTTTCCCAAGGGGATCGGATGGGCCCCCCTTTACTTTCCTGTTCTTTGCTACTACAAAAAGAGCTGCCTTTGACCTCTCTGGGCCACAGACCCAGCAGTGGTGTCTCTGCATCAAAGGGCATGTGCACAGCTTGGTGACATTTGGGGCACCGTTCCAAGTAGTTTTCTAGAGCAGCTGGACCAATTCCCAGCTCCACCCACAGTGCCGCCCGTCCTCCCACTGCCCTCCTAACAACCGCCATCTTGCTTTTTTGTCACTCCGCCAATCTAAGAGTTTGAGGTGTTACTTCAGAGTTGCCTTAATTTGCATGTCTCTGGATACTAGGGATTTGGAGCGTTTTGTTTTCATGTGGTTATTGGTCGCATGGATTTCTTCCTCTGACAACTGCCTGTTCTTATCCTCTGACCACTTCTCTCCTTGGGGAATGGCTCTTGTTATTATAAATTTGATCCATGCCTTAAATAGTCTCTTCTACAGACTGAACCTTCCCAGTTCTTTTCTATTCTATCCACTTATCCTTGGATAGAATACTCTCAAGGACTCTTCCCCACCTGGTTGCTAGTCACCCTCCAGCTTGTCAATGTTCTTTAAATGGGACAGCTGAACCAAACACAATTCTCCAGAAGTGGTGTTGGACAAGGGGAGACTTTGTTTATTCTGGATGTCAGACCTCTGTTCATACAACCCAAGATCATTAACTGTCTCTATCTGCCTGTTATGTCCCATAGATAACCCACAGTGAATTTCAAGTCTCCTCAACCCCTCAAATCATTTTCACAGGAAACATCTATCCATGTCTCCTGTTATCTCATACCCATAGTTTGAGTTATGAACCCAATATTATGCATTTAGACAAATTTCACACCATAATCTACATTTTAAAAAAATCAATATTTTCACTCACTAAATTTGAATTTTAGCATCGTTATAAATTCAACAAAATCCAATTATTCTTATTGCTGAGGAATTTCCCTTCCCAATGATGAGTACTATACTATTCACCTCTTAAATGTAAAGCAAATGCTTAATAGTGTGCTATAAGAGTAGTGATACAAGACTTGGCCAGTTAAACAAGCTTCATCATAGCCTGTACTTTCCTCAATCACCATATTCATTAATGAAAATGGGTCTGAAAAAACTGCTTTGAGTGCCTGACTCCATCCGTCTGGATGGTCTCTCCACTCATGTCTCCTTTGTTGTCATTTGGCCACTATCGCTAAGGAAGCTGAATGTGAATTCGGTCTACCATGGTTTTAAAAATAGCAAGTCAACAAGTATTTATTAGGCACCTACTATATGCCAAGCTAACCTCAACAACAAAAACCATCAAAGGGGGTCATGAGCCTTTCTGGGAACTAGACAGCTTTGCCTCACGCCATTCTCAAAGTCTGCTGAGCTTGCGTATCACCGGCATAGCCTTAGAACCCAAGGTCATCTTCATTCCCCAATGTAGGGTTACTTAAAGTAAGAATTTAGATGAGGTTGAAACATTAACATTTCCAAATTGCTCAGTAGAACGAATGGACAGAATGCTGAACCAAGAGACGTGCCTTTGACTCCCGGCTGTGCATTCCCATGTAACCTTACAAGCTGCTCAACTCCTGGGTTATGAAGTTTCCAATTTTGTGAAATGAAGGGAGCAAATGATGTCCGAATTCCCTCCAGCACTAAAACTTTTCATTTCATATTTTAGAGTCCAACATATTTCTGGGGTCCTAATCCCTTATTGATATCTCCCACACATCACCTTCATCTCCAAATATATTCTCTCCCTGCTCCCACCAACTAGCTAGCTATCCGTACCTTGTAACAAGAGAAGAAAAAAGCAGCCTGGCAATATACCAGCAGAGCCTGCCAGTCTAAGTGCCTAACTTTCTAATGAAAGGAGGAGAGGTGCACTCTCATTTCCTTTCTGGAGACAAGCCTGGTCATTGGAAGTTCATAGTTTATTTTCACTTCCCTTCCCTTTATGTCATTGTCGTCATCGTCTAGTTCCGTTCTCTGGTTCTGTTTACTTCCCTGTGCACATCGGTCTGCACAATGCCCCATGTTCCTGTGAATTCTTCCTATTCACTTTCTTACAGCACAATCAAATGTCATTACATTGTTGGATCATGCTTTGCTCAGACGTGCTCCAATCAACTGGTATTCACGTGGCCTCATCATTCTGTGTCACAAGGACCAATTAAGATATGCATTTTTCATCTCATGCAAATCTGCACTGCTGTATCTGACTCTCTTCTCTCTTCAGGCACACCACAAATCCAACACGCCATTTACAAAGCTGTCTTGTTTATCTCTGGTCGACTATTTCCACTTTCCTACTCTAAACAGTCTGGGGCATGCGTGGCATCTAGCTTTCTTTCCTCGACCTACCTGGAGCCTATGTCTAGCAGGGTCATCCTTGGATTGAGGGATATGAAGAACAGATTATTTTACTTAAATTTTATTTTTTTAAATTATAAAACATTTTTTTCTTCCGCCCATTTTCCTACCTCCACTAAATATTAGAGAAGATAAACAAAAGCCACATAACACAAAAGTATAGTCAGGAAAACCAAATCTCCATGTCTGGTCATGTTCAGAAATGTGTCTGCACATGTACTGCTTCTGTCAGGAGGTGGATGGCATTCCATTACACTAAGAAGGAAATTTAACTAAGGACTTATAAATAGTTTTGTACAGAATACAGACATGCATAATAAATTAACCTGTTTAATACAGAATTCAATATGCATTTGCCTATTACATACTGGGCAAAGTGCTAGGCAACTAGGGCACAAAGACAGTCCCTGGCCTCAAGGCAGGGTTTACAAAATATTCTCCCTACAAGAACTAGGTCAAGCAGGTAGGACAAGTTCTTAATTTCTGCATGGAGTTAAGGAGGAAACTGAGGCTTGGAAGGCTTGAGTGGCCTAGCGTGTTGTAGAGCTCAAACAGGAAGCCAGCTCTCCTGCCTCCACGTCACTCACTGTCCCCATAACCACTGCTGCCTCAGGATCTAGGGAGCCCCCTTTAAAGAGGTGTTTTAACAAGGAATCTCTTGATTTCCCTCAAGCGTCCTTGAACAACACCGCACCGAACCTGCAGCAAAGTAAGGACTTAACAGAGGTTATCTGACCACTGAGTTTTCCCAAAGCCAGCACCCAGACACACCCTATTTAATCTCCCTTTCCCTTACCCACAATGGTGAAAACTGACAATGCTTCCGATGGCCCAACTCACCAAGGATTCCTTGCAGCTGGAGCGGGCTGACCACGACCACCTCAGCAAGGTTTCTGCTGGGGGAGGGGGAGGGGGCAAGGGAGGTGGAAAAATCAGCTTCATGAGAATGGAGCAAAATCAACCTGAAATGCTGGGTGGTGGTGGTGGTGGTGGTGGGGTGTGTGTGTGTGTGTGTGTGTATGTATGTATGTGTGTGTGTGTGTGTGCACGCGCAGGCTTACATCAGTCTGAATGATCCTCAATTTTATTTCCATCACTGGTTGCACTGAACAATAAACACTCACTTGTCGAATGAGTTGTGCTCCTGGCCCTCAGCAGGGCTCTTTCCTGCCCCCAGTACCTGGCAGCCGCTGGCTGGATTAGACTGGACTGGGAGCCAGAGGTGGCTCAGGAATCTCTCATTTCTGGTTTTTCCCATCCTTTTGGGCCTTCATGCTGCTCTTGTAGCTCAGTGTTCCAGGTGGCTCCAGAGATACAGAAGTCGGCACCATGACCTCCAATGGATGGATCTGTGACTTCATGGATGTGGCATTCCCTTCACTGATGCTGCCTGAGACGCATCCGCTTGGCCATCCAAGATCACTCTCCTCCACATGTTCCACTTGTGCTGCCCCAGGTGAGCCAACACTTGGGGCCTTCCCCACACTTGGGCTACTCGCTGGTTGTCTCTTGCTCTTGTCAGGATTCCACTGACCAAACAAACCATAACATGAAGGCACTGGACTAGGAGGTGTTTGATGCATCTTCTGGCCCCACCATTCTACAAGTCTGTGACCTCTCCACAATTTCAATGTAGGGAGCATTGTTAAGGTATACCAGGTGTTTTCCTCTCAGCAGCTTTGTGAGGTGGCACTGCACTGAGAGCGGTACATATGGGAACAGGGTCAAAGTGCATAGACTTGCCCCATATCACACAAAGGCCTCTGTGTCAAGATTTAGGGCAGCTATGATCCCAAGCTGTCATGGGTCCCTTCCTGCCTCTTCTCCCTCCACACTCTCCTGCCATCTCATTTGTTCCCACAGATTCACAGAATCACAGAGTTTCAGCCATGGAAGGCCAGCAGGGACCATACAGTTCAGCCTATACATGAAAGAAATTGGCACTAACATATCCACCACCTTCAGAGGTAGCTCATTCCCCTGTGGGACAGTAGTAATCAGTAGCAAGGTTTAAATTTGCTTTTCATCTGCTGTTCTTGTCCAATAACCCTAATCTCTGCTCTACACGACAGATCTTTAAACATTTGAACACAGATCTTATGACCCTTTTGGTTGTTTCCTCTCCAAGGTGGGTAGAGAGAGTGCTAGGCCTGGAGTCAGGAAGACCTGATTCAAATGTGGTCTCAAATACTTACCAGCTGTGTGACCTTGAGAAAGTCATTTAACATCTATCTGTCTCAGTTTCTTCAAGTGTAAAGTGGAAATAATAATGGCACTTAACTTGTAGGGTTGTTGTGAGGATTAAATGAAATATCTGTAAAGTACCTAACACAGTGCCTGCTTAGCACAACGTAGGCACTATATCCACAAATGCTTATTCCCTTCCTTTCTCCTTTCCCCCTTTCCAGTAGAAGCTCACTCAGTTTTTCCAACTGACAGTCATATGATATAAGCTCAAGGCTCCCCCCATCATGGCGGCTCTTCTCTGCACACCTTCTGAAAGCATGGATCCCAAACAATACTCCAGATGCGGTCTGAGAAGAAGACCAAAGTGGAGTGGGACTCTAACCTCCCTCTGTTTGGAAACGTTGCATTCATCTACCCAGGCCACTTCCACCTCATTAGGTCTCTGCTCACCATGCACCCCATCTTCCAACTTCTCCAGAAAACAATACCCCTCTTTCAGGTCATCACTCCCCTACATGGGTTGTTGTTCCTCATCATAACATAAGCTCCTTGAGGGCAAAGACTTAAAAAACCCAACTCCAAAAAATAAGAAAACCCCACAGACTCTAGGCATAGTGCCGCCCCCCATACGTGTGAAATTGATTTCTTGGACTCAAACTCCCACTGAATTTCATCTTGTGAGATTCAGCCCAATGCTCCCTTTTTTTTTGAACCCTAGATGTCACATCCAGTGCCAGTGATCCCTCTCGGCTTTGTGTCAACTACAAATTTGAGGAGTGTCCCATCTCTGCCATGATCAACCAGCTCAGGACCAAACACAGAGCCCTGAGGCACTCCACTGGGGACTCCTTGCCACTTCATACTGAAACAATAACTCTTTGAGTCCAGTTAATCAAACAGTTCTGACTATTTAATCGTATTAGTATCTAACCCAATGATCTTCATCTTCTCCATCAGACTGGCAGAAGACATACAACAAATTTTATCAAATAGGCAGCTAGGTGGTACCAGAGTACCAGGCTGGAGTCAGGAATTCTTTTTCCTGGGTTCAAATCTGGCCTAAGATACATACTAGCTGTGTGACATTGGGCAAGTCACTTAACCTTATTTGCCTCAATTTCCTCATCTGTAAAATGAGCCAGAGATGGAAAGAAAATTGGGGTCATAAAGGGTTGGACACCACTGAACAACATCGTTTTATCAAACACTTTGCTAAAATATAGATAAAAAACTATATCCACATGGCTGCCCTCATTTACTAATCTAGTGATCCTGTCAAAATAGGAAATGAACTTAGTCTGCAATAGTATGTTCTTGATGAGGCCGAGATGGCTCTCTGTGATCACTACTCCCATTTCGAGAAGTTCACTAACCATCTGCTTTAGAATTTCCTCTAAATTGAAATCAAGCTCACCAGTACATACTTTTCTGAGGAAAATCTGGATGTTTGCACTTCTCCAATCTTATGGTACCTCTCCTATTTTCTATATAACCTTTACTCAGAGGACTCCCAAATGACCACGTCCAGCCCTCATGCCTCTTAAGTGCTAGCCCCCACTGCCAGCTGCCTGCTTACCACAGCCAGCTGGATGTCCTACAGGTATCTCAAACTCTGTATGTCATTATCTTTCCACCTAAACCCATCCTTCCTCCTAACTTCCCTAGACTGTCCGTTCCTATCATCCAGGCTGGTAAACCAACAGGTTGATCCCGAATCTTCCCTCATTTCCCCATAGCCCAGAATTGCAAAGTCTTGTCAATTCTTCTTTTCCCACATCTCTCACCTCTATTCCTATCACCATTCCAATCATAACCACCACCTGCCCTCATCAGCTCTCTCCTGGGCTATCTGTGATGGCCTCCTAGAATCTACGCTCCCTCCTCTTCATTCCAGCCTGCCCACGGCTGCCACTGGTCTGACCGTGTCACTGCTTTGCTCACGAAGTTTCAGTGGCTCCCTCCTGCCTTTAGAATAAAACACAAGCTTCACAATCTGGCTCTGGCTTGTCGTTTGGGGCTAACTAGACGGTTACCAGCACCTCACTGTGCTCCCATCTGTATGGCCCACTTGCTCTTCCCCATACAACCCACAGTACAGCCACATTATGTTTATTTCTAAGTTACACAATTTTGAAAATAGCTCCAATTATATTCCTTATATCATGTTACTTTACAAAAGTAAAAAATAAAATCTAAAAAGCTTAGGCATGATATCAAAGATCATGAGTGTGAAACTGAGGGTGTGTCGATGTTATAAAACAATAAAACCTGTCCAAGGAGTTTCATTCCATCTTCCTGCCCCCATTACTTTGCAGGTTGTCCCCACACCTGCATTCTTCTCCCTCTTCCCCTTCCCTTTCTGGAATCCCTATCACTCCCTTCTAGGCTAAGGTCAGGGGCCTTTCCTGATTAGCACCGGGAGTCTTCCTCCTGACATGCCCCTCTCCACCCCCGGCATTCCCTGTCTATTCTGCAGGTTGTATATTTTCTCCACTGGGAGCATGTCGTAGCAGTCCTTGGAAGCTGGTGGAGGGTTGAGGCTGACTCTCATTTGTACGTGTATTGGTAGGGCACAGCAGTGCCTGGCACAAAGTAGTCCCTCAAGACTCGGTGACTTACAAGCTGGCCAGGACACAACACTCAAAAAGCGAAGCAATCTGGAGCCAAGTTAGCATATGGACACAGAAGTTCTGAAAGGGACACAAACAACTAACCATAAGCCTCACTTCCACCTTGTTGGATTGTACGGACTCCATTTCATAGAACCCAAGGCCACAGTTCTGGGTAGACCTTTTTGTTTGTTTTCCTTTAGGGAATGAAATGTTTGCTGAGTCAAATCCAAAATACAGTGAAAGAATGACAACACAAATCTCCCTCTCTCTTTTAAAAGCTACAAACACCAACATATTCTAATACAGTACAAGGTTAAATTCTGCTAGGTATACACTATGTTTTTTTTAATTCTTTTTATTTTTATTTATTTTTTTATTTAAATAAAAGTATTTTATTATTTTCTAGTTACACATAGAACTAGTTTTCAAGATTTGCTTATATAAGATTTCAAATTTCAAATTTTTCTCCCTCCCTCCCCCCCTCCCCTAGACAACAGGCAATCTGATATACATTAAATATACACAATAACATCAAACATAGGTATACACTATGTTTAAGAAGTCAGAGAAGCATGTGACCCATTAAGCAATAGTTCCATGGGAAGTACCTCAAGTTTTAGCAAATTCAACAGTAAACTGGAATAAATTCACTATCTAAACCCAAGATCTCCGTTTTATCAGGTAAATAACAGGTTCCTGTAAAAATGCCAGAGGTTTGTCCGAATTGTAGTTCCTCTCAAGATTGGCAAAACGGTCATCCCGAACTAGATAACCCGGCTGACGCTGAAGCAACACTGATAGGTAAAACCGTTGCCTCGATAATACTAGAACACTAACAATGCATTATTACAACTCAACGATGCACAAATGCAGATGTGATTGGTTTACTTCCAAAGCCTCTATCTCGGTGACGGCTGGAACAGAAAATTTAAACACTAAGTATCTACAGACGAGACACTGATTATACGAGTACCAAATGATAATTTGTTTACTTATCAAAATCGGAAATCAGAGGATACAAAAGTCACTGCCCTCTTCTAACAACAGGGAGCACGCGCATGGTCTGCACGATGGCTCTTTAGATCCTCACCAGTGCCCTGTGAAGTAGGTGCTACTGTTATTAAGCCCATTCTACAGATGAGGACACTGAGGCTGGGAGAGGTTAGGCGGCTAGTCCAGTTGCTCGCATGCGAAGAGTCAGAGGCAGGCTTCAAACGCTTTCCTGCCTCCAAGCCCTTGCCCCAAGCCCCCTTCAAAGTGGGCACTGGGGTTCTTAAACCTCGGCAAAGACGCGTAACCAGGCCTGGGCGAAAGCCCCGAAAGCCCGTGTAAGACCCGCCAAAGAGCGAGCCTCCACTCCCGAGTGCCGGCCTCCCCCTCCCCCGGACAGCAGCTCCAGCAGGGGACCAAGCCGCCCGTCGCGGACGTCCTCGGGCCGGCTGTCACCCTACCATAGAAGGAAAGTGCCAACTAACTTTGGCCGGGCGGGGACGCCTCCCCTCCCCAGGGGGTGGGGCGCTCGCCCCTAATGATCGCTACCGACCCTGGAACCCAGAACCCGAAGAGCTGGGAGAGGACCCGGGAATCGGAGGCTTCTGCCCGCGGGCCACGAGCTGAGTCACTCAGTGTCCGGGAGGCCGAGCCGGACCGACACCGACCCCCCGCGGCGCCAATTCGGCGCCTGGGCAGGGGGAGCAGTATGGGCGTAAGAGCCGTCCAGAGGCGGGGTGAGCCCCTTCTGTTCGGGGACACCCCACCCTGGAACCCTTGCTTGGGGGGGACCCCCGGCCCTTTCACTCGGGGGCTCCGGGCGCAGGGGTCAAGGTGCAGGCGGACCGGGGCCGGCCCTCAAGGAGGGAGGGCGGAGGAGGAGACTGAGGCCGGCAGGGTGACCCCAGAGGCTGGGGTGGGGGGCAGGCGCCCGCCCCGCGGAGTCACTTTAAAAAGAGAAATCTCAGGATCCCTCAAGTTCCCTGAACTTCAGCCGTGGAATGGGGGCGGCGACCGGCTAGCCGAGGGGGATGGGGAAATGAGGGCAAGGGGGGGGCGAGCATTGATTAGGCACCTACTGTGTGCCAGGGGCTTTACAAAGACGGTCTCATTTAGAGAAGAGAAATGAGGGAAAGGAGCGACGGGGAGGGGGGGCGCGACGTGAAGCGGGGGAGGGGGGTGCGACATGAAGCGGGGGGGGCATGGACTTCAGGAGGGGGGGCGACACTAAGCGGGGGGGGGACGGACATGGGTGGGCAGCGACGTAAGGCGGGGGGGAGGGAGGGAGAGAAACGAAGTGGGCTTGGAGGAGGCCGAGGCCCCGGCCCCTCCCGCCTGTCCTGTCGCCCCGAGCCCGCGGCCCCTCCGCCGCCCGCCCGGCAGAGCCGCTTGCCGGCCCCCTCACCTTTGATGCCGGCCATGGCGGCGCCGACGCCCCGAGAGCCTCCACGCAGTCACCGCACGACCAGCCAGACAACAAGCGGAAGTGCCCGACACAGCACTTCCGCCGGCCGGGTGGGAGAGGGGCGGTGGGGCGCGCTGACGTCAGAGCGGCGCGCTCCGCCTCGAGCCCGCCCTCTCCCTGCGGCCTCCTCGAGCTCACGTTGTGATTGGTCAACCCCTCCAGGGCCCCGCCTTCAGACCCGCCCCTCGCTCCTCCCCGCCTTAGGGGCAGCACCTGTTCTTAAAGGGGCCGCGGGAAAGCCTGGGGTCCTCTGCGCTCCCCGCACTCTCACGCAGGCTCGGGCTGGCTCGGCCGGCCCTCCGCAGCTTTAATCTTGGGCCGTCAGTCTGTCCCGACGGAGCGGGACCCCTCGCTGTTCCGTGCCTTGGCTCACTCACTCTCCCACTCCTTCCTTCGTCCATCCATCCTCAGTGGTGCCGGAGAAAAGCGCTTCCAGCCTTGGTAGGAGAAGAGTTGGCTTCGAAGCCCACCCGAGATCCTTACTCGAGTGTGACTCGGGCCGGGTCACGCCCCCTCTCTGGCCAGAAAGGAGAGAGGGCTGGCCTGGGTGTCGGGAAGACTCCCGTTCAAACCCAGCCCCGGACACTGGCGAGAGGAGTGACCCGGGACGAGTCTCCCCACTGCTCTGAGTCCAGCTTCGTCATCTGCAGGAGGACGCGAGAGCACCCGCCCCCTAGAACCGCCGTGCGGATCGAGCGAGGGGACCGCGTGTGTGACATCTCTGCCCTGGGAACCCGACAATTACCGCATGCATATAGGCGCCTTGCTATTCTCTGAAACGAGGGCGCGTGCGCTCGATAAACTGCGGAGTCCTTTTCAGTAGTCCTAGCAATCACTGAACTCGGGGTGCGCGCCCTTCTTCGTGTCGGAGCGCCCTTTAGCTGCTGCCCCCTCCTCAGAATCCTGTTTTAAGATGATGAAATGAAATACAAAGAATTCCAAAGGAGACCGAGTACATTGAAATAGTTATCAAAATATTTTTCAAAAGCAAGTTCTCAAGCCCCAGGTTAAGACCCCAATTTAACTGGTTCCCCCCAAAGGGGAGGAAGGACAAAGCCTAGGAAGACAGGCGTGCCAACTTCTGGAAGACACCACTCCTGAGGGGGGACCCGTATGTAGATAAATTGATTAGGGAGTAAGAGGGGGCAAAGGAAAGGTTCCACAAACAATATTTGAGGAGGGAGAAAGTATTTTCAGAGAAGGCTTCACGGAGAAAGGATTTGAGCTGAAGGATTCTGAACGGTAAAGATGGCAAATAAGCGCCTTCCAATGCCTGGGAGAAGAGGGTGTCAGATACTTTGTGACATACCAGAGCTCATAGTGCAACGGGGGCTCATGGGGCACTCTTGGATTTGTTGTTCCTGGTGGATTGGGTGGAACTTTGGAAGATGATTTCTGCTTGTCGGGCCACTGCGTGGAAATACCGAGGGGAGCCTATTTCTGACCAGGGATGGATGATTCAGGGGTTTGCCACTCGGTGACGAAAAAGTCTCTAATTGGCTGCCGAGCTAGAACTCAGGGTATATGGTAAAGGAGTGGTGTGCCCCTCCATTCACTCTTTTCCTTTTAGCTTTGAAGCATCAGGGCTGCTGTGAGCTGCCTCCCAACAGACTAGTGAGAAAAAGGCAGCTAGTCCGATTCCCCTTCCTAACCACCATGTGTCCACGAACACACGGCAACCTCTGTTTATTTGTGTTTATTCTTTAATTTTTTTAGGTAAACTGTTATTTACGTTGGAATTGGCAAGGGATCTTGGGAATGCTGAAAGGGTTGGTGATCTTGGGAAGCCTGCAAAGCAGTAGCTGTGATGTCACCAGGGGAGCAGTGGCTGGTGGCTGGGGAATCACCCACATGAGGAGTGGAGAGACATACTGAAGAACCATGGAGAGATGCCAGTAGAGAAAAGCATCTTGAGGGAACATGACTCCTTGTGGCAGAGACAAGTGCCTCAAAAAAAACTCAAAGAAAAGCATAAATCATCGGATCCTAGCTGAGCTGTTTGCCTAATGGAGAGCAACATCCCAAGAAGTCTCTGTGAGGACTCTCCAAAGAAAGAAAAGGACTTCCAGTGCCAGGAGTTGTAAGGGATCACTTTGCCATGTTGGTGTCTCACTGCCATTTTACTCTCTGTTAAGCCCATCATTCCCATGGACCTGTGTGTGTTTGCCAGACAGTGTGCCTTAGAGGGCTTTTGGTGGGGTTGTACCTACTATTTTTACTATGTTAACAGTGATACTACCTTACTATACCACCTTTAGCTATGCTAAAAGCTAATTGTTTACCGACTGATTTTTTGGGGGGGGGGCAGGGCAGTGACTTGCCCAGGGTCACACAGCTAGCGTCAAGTGTCTGAGGTCGGATTTGAACTCAGGTCCTCCTGAATCCAGGGCCAGTGCTTTATCCACTGTGCCACCTAGATGCCCCCTACTGGCCGATTTTTGATAGAGAGAATACCACAGGGGCTAAAGAGCTATAATATTAGAAGTAGCTACCAGTATGATTACTCCTGGAATATTAGGTAGCATTTGTCCCTGTGGGTACACAACCTAGGAATGCAAATTTGGGGTGTAGCACTAGAGATATTATTATTATTATTATTATTATTATGCGGGGCAATGAGGGTTAAGTGATTTGCCAGGGTCACACAGCTAGTAAGTGTCAAGTGTCTGAGGCCGGATTTGAACTCAGATCCTTCTGAATCCAGGGCTGGTGCTTTATCCACCTAGCTGCCCCTTAGAGAGCATATTATTAAAGATAGAAACAGCCTACATCCACTGGAAGCTTGCATTCTTTGCTGAGCTCATCATGTCAATAGTACATTCAAGTGGAGATGTCCAAAAGGTTCAGGATTTCAGGAAAGAAAAGTCTTCTGTGTAGAGATGATAATTAAATCCTAGCAAGCTGATGAGATCAATCAATATGTATTAGTATTCCTCAATAAGCATGTATTAGCAATACATTAGTATTCATCAATGCATATGTATTAATATTGCCCAGGGAAAAGGGCTAGAGAAGGAAGAAAAGAGAGTCCAGGACAGAGCCTTGGGGAGTCACATCCTTACGGAGGGGGAGATCAATGATGACCTAATAATAGAGAAGGAGCAATATGATAGGCAGGCAGGAGGAGAACCAGGAGAGAGTTGGGGAAGTCAAGGTAGGAATAAAGTGTGGTCAGCAAGGCAGAGTTTCAGAAAGGTGAAAGGAGATGAGGGCTGGGAAATGACCATTAGGGTTAGCAATGGAGTGCCTTTGTGGCAGAGATGGAGACCCTGAGAAGAAGAGCCCTGATAGACTTCACAACTGTCTCATCTGCCTGGTTCATTGCCCCACCCAAGTGAAACTAGAAATTAAGCTTGAAATGTAAATTATCAAGGAAGTAGAGGCAGTGACTGTGGACAACCTTGAGGTCTCAAGGGAG
This sequence comes from Dromiciops gliroides, assembly GCF_019393635.1. Taxonomy (NCBI): domain Eukaryota; kingdom Metazoa; phylum Chordata; class Mammalia; order Microbiotheria; family Microbiotheriidae; genus Dromiciops; species Dromiciops gliroides. Next base: position 276,626,889 of record NC_057866.1, read on the forward strand.
GAAGAATGATGGGAAAAGGTAGTTTGAATGACTAGCAGCTGAGCCATCAGCAATCATCTTGACTTATGTCTTGCCCTGGACTCTGACGACCCTGGAGGAGAGTGAGGCTGAGGACTTGGCACAGCCCTGCCTCATTTAAATCCAGTTCACTTGCCAGTCAAGACATTGCCCTCCTGGTGTCATTGGTCCTCGATAATGGCCAACAACAACAGCATCTGGTGGCAGGTTTTTAAGACTGAGGGTACCCTGCCTACCCAAAATCCTCAGCAGGATTTCCCAAAGCTGTACCAATGAAACACAAGTCCCTGCCAGACTGGAAAAGCGGGATGCACCTGGTAATGGACTGAATGTGTTGGCCTCAGTGTATCGGGAAAGTCTGGAGATAGAGATGGATTGATGGGCAAGGTCCCAAAGGACAGGGGAAGTGGGGAAGGTTCAAGGAGAAGAGCCACCTCTTCCTCAAAGGCTGGAAGGAGGAGAAAATTCATGAAGTTGTAGGTGGGGTTTGAGGTCTGGAGAAGGCAGCTAATTCATCAGGAGATGAACTTGGTTTTTGCAGCAAAGCAACATCACCTGCTGAGTAGAAGGACAGAGGGAATGGGCAATAAGTTCAGAACAGCTATTGCTTGGAGTGTGATAGTCAAGCAGAGATGAAGTAAGGCCTGGCCATGCAGCAAGGAATTCGATAGTCAATGAAAGCTGAAAGAAGGGTTGTTGTGCAGCAGGGAAGGCCCAATGTGGGGTCTCAGTCACTATGGTCAGCTCTGTTAGCTACCACAGAAGTTGGAGGCTAGGGGTGACCCAAGGTTGAGGATTGGCAGAGCATGAGCAGTAGGGAGCGAAGGATTGGGGGTGGAGAACAATCCTTTTAAAAAATCTTTATTTGGCTTAGCCATTCTGGTACAAGATTTTAAAAATTATTTAGTATTTTTTCCCCAATTATATGTAAAAACAATTTTAAATATTAATTTTTGATACTGTTTTCTTTTCTTTTTTGGGGGGTGGGGTGGAACAATGAGGGTTAAGTGACTTGCCCAGGGTCACACAGCTAGTAAGTGTCAAGTGTCTGAATTCAGATTTGAACTCAGGTCCTCCTGAATCCAGGGCCGATACTTTATCCACTGTGCCACCTAGCTGTCCCGAGAACAACACTTAAAAAATATGATTGTCAAGACTATGAAGGTAGGAAAGTGAAACTAGAGTAGAAGATACCGATTAATGTCAAGACTATGAAGGAAGGAAATCGAAACTAGAGTAGAAGAGACAGGCTGGGAGAAAAAGAAGGGATCAGAGTCCACGATGAGAAAGAAGTCAGGTTTAACAATTCAATTTTATTTTATTTTCAAGACCACATTCTCCCTTCCTAACTTTCCTGCCTCTCAACCTCCATTGAGAAAGGAAGAAAAACATAATCCCCGTTATAAACATGCATTGTCAAGCAAAACAAATTCCTTCATTGGCCACATCAAAAAGCAAAACAAAATAACAGTTGTCTTAATTTCAATCTTTCTTACTATGAGTCCTTCACCTCTCTAACTGAAGATGGGCAGCATGTTTCATCATGAATTCTCTGAAATTATGTTCATTCATTGTGTTCATCAGAGTTCTCAAGTCTTTCCAAAATGTCTGTCTTTACAATATACAATAACAAGTTGTTGCATAAATTATGCTTTGTTCTAGTCATTTCACTCTGCATCAGTTCATATGAATCTTTCAATGTTTCCTTGAAACCATCCCCTTCATCATTCATATGGTACAATAGTATTTCAACACATCCATATAGAATTACTTGTTCAGCCATTCCCCATTTCAGGGGCACCCCCTCACTTTCCAATTCTTTGCTACTGTGGTGATTCCAGTGCTCCCAAAATGTAAAAAGGCAAATGGGGTACTACAGTAGGGTATAATCAACACTCATAATGCATAGTACTTGGGAGCTGCATCTATCTCACCCAGGTGTACAGACCACTTTTCTCTGGGTTTAGCTCACTTCTCAACCATTAGCAGGTCTAAATCTACAGTGATTGACCACTACTACAGCACTATTACATTCAAACTCTTTCAGGGTTCTAGGGGTAACACTATTGAGAAGAAATATACTCCCCACACCCACCATTCTAGCTCTTGAACCCAAATCCATTTTTCTTTCTTTCCTTCTTTCTTTCCTTCCTTCCTTCCTCCCTTCCCTTTTTTTTTCAGTGGGATCTCCTTATCTTACCCAGGTGGAAGGTGCAGCAGGCATTCATTCACAGGCCCAATACCACTATTGATCAACAAGGAAGCTTTAACCCACTCTGTTCCCAACCCGGGCTAGTTTGACCTCCCTTAGGTAGCCTGGTGGCCCACTGCTCCCAAAGGCTCACCCTATTGACAATGACATTGGACCAGATTTAGCCCTTCAGCCTCTCCAATAGCTGGGATCATTCTATGTCAGGCCCAATAGGTTTTCTGTCATACAACCAGCCACTCACAATAATGTCATTTAAAAGTCTATAACATAACCATTTACTTAATAATAATGCAAAAGGAGCAATAATATCATAGATACTAAAATATCAAAGCAAATGAATAAGTAATAAAGACATGACCATATACTATAAACCCAGACCGCATCCTTTCATCAATGCACTCGATAGCTATTTATTTATTTATTTTTTTTTTAAATTTTTTTTTTAGTGAGGAAATTGGGGTTAAGTGACTTGCCCAGGGTCACACAGCTAGTTAAATGTTAAGTGTCTAAGGGCGGATTTGAACTCAGGTACTCCTGACTCCAGGGCCATCCACTATACCACCTAGCTGCCCCTCGATAGCTATTTATAAAGAACCCAACAGGGAAACACAGGAGGGGAGGAAAACTCATGTAAGTCACAACTCTGGGCTGTTGGCTGGAATGTCGTTGGTGCTTCTCTGCTTATTACTGATTGTTGACGCTCACCCGTCTTCAGCCCAGGGAAATCTCTTCATTCCTCAAATGCAGCCTGAATAAGCACTTTCGACTATCACCCTTAAAATGAATTTTAGAAGGCATTAGCTATGAATATGAATACAAGTTCTCTTTTAGCTAAAGAAATGCCAGGCTCATCGGACCAGCTATGCCCAGTCAGTGATTCATTCACCTGCTTGTTGCTTCATGGGATCAGAAGGAAGCTCACAGCCCTCCCAGAGGCAACAAGCAGAGAGCAACAAGCTCTTAGGCAAAGCGTTACCCTTCTGCAACTCTAGGGGGAGCCGGAGGGAAATATTACTGGGGCTCTTTTTGACCAATCAGGAATCACTCAACTGAAGCCTTTTCTGAGTAGACTGCTTCTAACTGTCCCAGCAGCCCCAGCTCTCTAATGCGCACCAGAAATAATTTTCTCTCCAAAACTGTCCTAAATCGCATCTAAAAGGTGTATTTCTCCATACACACACATCAGCAGTGCATAGAAAAACGTGCTTTTTTGGTAAGCATTAACTTTCAAAATGTCCATCCATTACATCCTTTAACATCAGCTCTCTCTCTCTCTGAAAGTAGGTACCATTTTTTTTTTTGTCCTAAGTCCTTCAGAATTGTCTTGGATCACTGTATTGCTGAGAACAGCTAAGTCATTCACCATCGATCATTGTACAGTGTTGCTGTTACTGTGTACAATGGTCACCTGGTTCTTTGCATCATGTTAGTCTTTTTCAGGTTTTTCTGAAATCTGTCCCCTCATCATTTCTTACAGCACAATAGTGTTCTATTACATTCATATACCACAACTTGTTCAGCCATTTCCCAATTGATGGGCATCCCCTCCATTTCCAATTCTATGCCACCACAAAAAGAGCCCTCTGGCCATAGTTCTAAATTGTTCTCTAGAATGATCGAATCAATTCACAACTCCACCAACAGTGCATTAGTGTACCTATATTTCTACACCTTCTCTAGCATTTGCCATTTTCTTTTTTTGTCACATTAGCCAACCTGATAGGTGTGAAGTGGTATCTCAGAGTTGTTTTAAGTTTCATTTTTCTAATCAATAAGGGTTTAGAGCATTTTTCATGTGATTATTGATAGCTTTGATTTTTTTTTCTGAAAACTTCATATCCGTTGACCATTGATCAATTGGGGAATGGCTCTTTTTTAAAATAAATTTGACTCAATTATATATTTGAGAAGTGAGATCTTTGTCAGAGAAACTTGCTGTAAAATTAATTCCTAGTTTCCTACTTTTCTTCTAATTTTGGCTGCATTGCTTTTGTTTAAAATGATCTGTTTAAAATTATCTTCCTGTGAGTCGATCTCTTGTTTGGTCATAAACTCTTTCCTTGTCCATAGATCTGACAGGTAAAATTTTCCACAGCTTATGATATTACCCTTTATGTCTAAATCATGTAACCATTTTTACCTTATCTTGGTACATGATATGAAACGTTGCTCTATGCCTATTTTATGCCAGACTGCTTTCCAATTTTCTCAGAAAGTTTTGTCAAATAGTGAGTTCTTGCCCCCAAAGCTTGGGTCTTTGGTTTTATCAAACACAACCACACAATAGTCATTTACCCCTGTATATTGCGTACCTAAGCTATTCCACTGATATACCATTCTATTTCTTAGCTGGTAGCAGATTGTTTTGATGATTATCATTTGGTAATATAATTTTAAATCTGGTATTGCTAGGTAACCTTCCTTAATGTTTTTTCATTGATTCCCTTAATATTCTTGACCTTTTATTTTCCCAGATAAATTATCATAATTTTTTCTAGCTCTATAAAATAATTCTTTGATAGTTTGATTGGTATTGCACTGAATTAAGTAAATTAATTTAGATAAAATTGTTATTTTTATTATATTGCCCTGTCATTTGGTGCATATATATAATGAGTATTGATAATTCTTCATTGTCTATGATACCTTTTAGGGAAAATGTAGTTTTCATGTTATCTCCTTCAATTAGCTTTAGCTTTAGCTTTTGCTTTGTCTGAGATCATGACTGTTACTCATGTCTTTTTTTAATCTCAGATTAAGCACAATAGATTCTGCTGTGGCTTCTTGTTTTAACTCTGTGTTTTTCTGTTTCATGTGTGTTTCTCGTAAACATATTGTCGGATTCTGGTTTCTAATTCATTCTGCCATGATTACTAACTGTGTGTTTCCCTCCATCCTATTTTATTTCATTTATCCTTCTCTTTCTCTTTTTAAACCTGTCCTTCTTCTTCAATCTGTTTTATTTTTGACCGCATCCTCCCTTAATCTACCTTCCCTTTTATCACCCCCTCCTTTCTTGTATCCCCTTCTTCTCCTAGTTCCGTGTTAGGTAAGATAGATTTTCATAATGTATATGTATATTCTTCCCTTTTGAACTAGTTCAGATGAGGAGTAGGTTCAAGCATTGCCAGCTACCTCCCTGCCCCCCCCCCCACACTATAAAAGTTTTTCCTTGCATGCCTTTTTTTCTTGCATGCCTTTTTATGTGAGATAATTTTCCTCATTATTCCTCTCCCCTACCCTTTCCCAGGTGCATTCTTTCTCACTTTTTGTTGTTGAGGTCATTCCAACATAATTGACTCCCACCTATGCTCTCTGGGCTTTGTAGACTCTTTTGAAGTGCCTCAATAATAATAATAATAATAATAATAATAATAATAATAATAATAATAATAAATTCTTGGGAGTTACATGTATCATCATCTCATATAGGAATATAAACAGTTTAACCATATTGAATGCCTTATGATTCTTCTTTCATTTTTACCTTTTTATGCTTCTCTTGAGTTTTGTTTTTGCATGCCAAGTTTTCTGTTTGGCTCAGGTCTTTTTCTTAGGAAAGCTTGGAAGTCCTCAATTTCATTAAATATCCATTTATTCCCCTGAAGGGTTATATGCAGTTTTGTTGGGTTGTAATCCTAGCTCCTTTGCCTTCTAGAACCCATTCATTCACCCTTTGCACTCTCAGTTGCTAAGTCTCATTGGGTTGACCTCAAGGTATCTCATCCCCCTCTCCTTCATTCATGAAGAGAGGCAAGGAGTCATATTCAGAATGAGGGTGAGGTCATAGTTCTTTTGCATTCTGTCCTGCTCAGCCGATATCTAGAATACCAGATGTGGTCTGTATACCACATTTTAGGAAGTTAGATGACATGCAGAAAAGGGTAAGAAGAATGTTTAAGCATTGCCTTGGCTGAAGAAACAGGAAAAGAGAAAACGTAGCGGGGACCATATAGGTGGATTGGTTTGCTTTTTAGACCAACTTTCCCAGTCTTTGTCACCCAGGTGAAAGTGCTGCCACCAAGTCCCTCAGGATAGCTGACTTCAAGTATTCAAAGAGCTGTCCAGCAGAAGGATAAGCTTTGTCCTGTATGGCCCTAGAAGGCAGAGTTAAGTGTACTGGGTGAATGTTGTAGAGAGGCAGAGTTAGCATCTATAAGGAACAACCCCCTAACAAGTAGAACTGTCCCAAAGTAGATGTGAACTGCTTGGATTCAGGGTCAGAAGACTGTCACCTAAGTCTGGATTATGCCTCTTATTATTTGTGTGACCTTGGAGGAGTTACTCTTTCTGGGCTTCAGTTTCTTCTTCTGTAAAATAAGGGGCTGGACTAGATGACATTTCAGCTCTAGATCTAGGATTCTGAGCCAATAACTTCTGAGATCCCAACTTTAAATCCAGAAGCCCTCACATGCTGTCTTTTAGTCGAGGCTGGAGGACCACTGTTTGGATACATTAAAGAGGGTATTTCTGTTTAATCCCATGCAAGACCAGATGCTCCTGATGCCCTTTCCAGCTCTGAGATTGTGACCCTCCACTTTGATTTGTTGCTGCCACAAGCCGCTGCAGCAGAGTTATTTCCAATAGCTGTCAATGGCTTTCTGACTCTAATTGCTGTATGCCTTTCTATTGTCTCTGGTTTCCTTTAGCCCCTGAATAAACTTGTTTATATTTTGAGCCCCATGAGTCTATGTGCTAATAGAAGGACAAAACACATCAATTGTGTCAAAATAACCAAGAATTTTAAAGAATCATTATTAATAACTTCTCCTATTTGTACAATGCACTTTAAATGCAAATACAAGCATATGTTATACATTTACTTTGCAACAAAAGCATTTTCATCCTACTATTTCTAGTATATATATGAAAATGTGCTGTGCCAATTGGCCTAGCTTGGTGCTTCAAGCGATTCTTACATTCTGGTTCTTCTAGTGTATATGAGGAGTTGGTGCCAATACTCTGTGTGTTTGAAGGACAGTTCCCACAATCATTTGGGTGTGTGGATCCTGATACAAGGGCTATGTACAACTCTTACTAGAGCTAGGCATTTGTGTGCTGAGGCTGGGGTGTGTGCTTTTGGAATTATGCTTGTTTTTATTGCACTGTCCCCCCAGGATTTTCTGGTGCTTCTCCACTCCTTCTTCCCATCTCCCATTTGGTGATGAAGAGATGCTGGCCATGGTACTCTAGGGCTCTCTTCCCTCCCTCACAGGGTTGACAGGGCTCAAACTCATCACCATTTCCCTTCTGAACTTCCCAGTTACTGCCAAGCATGCTTCCATGCTTCCAGTCACCCAGGTGTCATTCTTGACTCCTCACTCTTATTCACCCCCTCTCCCATATCCAATCACTTGCCTAATCTTGTTTGGCGACTTTCCTAACAGCTCTCTTATAAGTACACCTCCCTTCTCTCTGTTCTCACAGCCGCCACCCCAGTATAGGCCTTCACTCTTGGACTAATGCAGTAGCCTAAGTAGAATTGGCCATCCCTCCCCAAGGGAAGGAGTGAAAGGTAGTACAGTGGATAGAGTACTGGGCCTGGAGTCAGGAAGACTCATCTTTCTGAGTTCAAATATGGTCTCTGATACTTACTGGCTGTGTGATCCTGGGCAAGTCACTTTGTGAAATCATTAGCCCCACTTGACAGATAAACAAACTGAGGCTTGGGGAAGCTATTTCCCCATTATGACAAACCAAATCAAGAAGTATTTAGTAAGTGCTTACTAAGGATCAGGCATTGTACAAGTTCTGAGAATAGCTCACCAGGCCTGGAGTCAGGAAGATTTGAATTGAAATCTGACCTCAGACTCTTATTAGCTGTGTAAGCCTGGACAAGTCACTTTATCCAGTTTGCCTCAGTTCCTGCATCTATAAAAATGAGCTGGAGAAGGAAACGGCAAACCCACTTCAATATCTTTGCCAAGAAAGCCACAAATAGGGTCACAGAGAGTCAGGCATGATAGAACACTGACACAACAATCCTTTCCCAAGTCCCTCTTCTCCCAGTACATCCTTCACACAGCTGAAAGAGTGGATTTTTCTAAAACACAGCTCTGACCATGGTACTCCCTTCCTCAGTAAATCCAAGGGCCTTCCCAAAATTTCTAGGATCAAATGTAAATTCCTTTGGCATTTAAGGCCCTTTGCAACCTGGCTCCAACATACTAGCTGCTTTAACACACACACAGAAGTCCGATCAAACTGACCTTAGGATTCCTTACAGGTGGCACTCCATCTCTGCCTGTTTGCCTTTGTTTTGGCTGTTACCCTGTGCCAGGAATACACTCTGTCTTCACCTCCATCAGAATGAATGAGAAAGTATTTATTTAGTTAGTTTTTGGGGGTGGGGTAATGAGGGTTAAGTGACTTGCCCAAGGTCACACAGATAGTAAGTGTTAAGTGTCTGAGGCTGGATTTGAACTCAGGTCCTCCTGAATCCAGGCCCTGGTGTTTTATACACTGTGTCACCTAGCTGCCCTGAAAGAGTATTTTTCTTTCTTTCTTTCTTTTTTTTTTTTTTTTTTTTTTAGTGAGGCAATTGGGGTTAAATGACTTGCCCAGGGTCACACAGCTAGTAAGTGTTAAGTGTCTGAGGCCAGATTTGAACTCAGGTACTCCTGACTCCAGGGCCAGTGCTCTATCCACTATGCCACCTAGCTGCCCTGAGACAGTATTTTTAAAGCATTTTCTGTGTTCTAAGCATCATACTAAGTGCTAGAGACAAGTCCTATAATGCCAATTAAGGGGTCTGTATTCTTTTTTTTTTAAGGGGTCTGCATTCTAATGGAGAAACAATATACATAGGTAAGTAGTGTCCAAGGAGTGGGTAATCTGATTCTAGAATTTAAAGGGATCTTGAGAGGGACCAAAAAAGAGTTGAATAGGTTAACAAGCCTCATCCAGGAACAATGGCAGAATTGATTTTTTTTTTTTTTTGGCAGGGCAACGTGTGACTTGCCCAGGGTTACACAGCTAGTAAGTGTCAAGTGTCTGAGGCTGGATTTGAACTCAGGTCCTCCTGAATCCAGGACGAGTGTTTTTACCCACTGTGCCACCTAGCTGCCCCTGGCAGAATTGATTTACTTCTAGTTTTAGATTCTAGAACTGGAGGAGATAGGGTAGAGGAAAGGGTGTGGTGTGCTCTTAGGTCTTATGTTGTTGTGGGATGTAGCCAGAGAGGAAGGAGTGAAAGGAAATATCACTTAAGAATCTCTAGTTTCACTCAGGGCTCAGTTCAAGCACCACTTTTAAGGGAAGCTTTCTGTCTTCTATTGCTTGTCCTTTGGTTCTCCAAGAGAACCATGGCATTGAAAGGTTGTGTGTGTGTGAGTATGTGTGCATGCGCACGCACACGCGTGTGCATGCATGCATCAGGACAACTGGAGATGGCCCTGGATGTCCCTCTTCTAGCCATTAGGTGACTTCTCCCCATTGTTCCCTTATTTAATTTGTATCTTATTGTTAACCTGGAAATGAAGGAAACAATATAGGAGAAAATAAGGTCATTAATCAGGGCAGAGTGTCAGGTGTAGCTCTGCAGAGCCAGGGGATAAAGAGAACTCCAGAAGCCAGGACCAGGACCCCTCATTCAAGCTTCCCCCCCACCCCACCTCCAAAAAGAACTTTCCATTGTAAGGTGGTGATCCCCACCTATCCTCTATAAAAAGTTTTGGCCTTGATCTTCTATCCCGTGGACAGCAGAATGGAAGGCCAAGTCCCCTCGGCAGAATATTCCATGCTCTAGATTATATCCCATGTAGTCTGCATGTCAACATACAGTTCTCATGTCAGTATGAAGAGATTGGGACAAGAAGCCTATGTAGTCTAGAGGAACTGAGGTTGGTATCTGTGATTCCCAGCATTAAGAAAACTGCTGGAGCCAAGATGGCAGAGGAAAGGCAGTGAGTTCCTGAACTCATGACACCATCGCTCCAAAAAACATCCAAATAAGCCATAGGAAAATGTCCGTAGCAGCAAAACTCACAGAAGAATGTGCTGAAATCATCTTCTAACCAAGAATGGCTTGGAAGGTCAGAAGGAGGGAGCTGCTGTGCTGATACAGGAGTTGGGACCAACCCCACAGTCACCCTGACACAGATCCAGTCCCAGGAAGGCCTCACCAGAGAAGCAGACCCACAGAGCCTCTAAATCAGCTGAAGCACCAGTGTTATCTGGAACTAAGCTCACAGTCTGGTGAGTGGGCTGAGCCCTGGGCAGGGGGAAGACTACAGGGGTCTATGCTGGTGCTAAGGCAGAACTTGGATTTTACAACCCTGCTGAGAACCAGGAGGTAGGCTCGAGTAGCAGAGGCCCAGGTGGGGATGGGGCACAGGCTCATTGGAGCTAACACACAAAGCTGGTTGATTAGCAAGTTGGTCTGGGGTCATCTAAGGACCAGGAAACAGGCCGGGCGAGGGAAGAACCTGATCCTCCTTAAATGATACCACCTGGGACTTCTGAAGCTTGGGATACTGCAGCCTGGAAACAGTGCCCCACTTTAAGAAGCTAAAAGTCAAGTAAAAGAAAGGCAAGATGAGCTGACAAAGAAAGGTGAGGACCATAGAAAGTTTCTTCGGTAACAAGGAAGACCAAGGGGCACCCTCAGAGGAAGATGTCAGCATCAGTGCCCCTATATCTAAAGCTTCCAAGAAAAATATGAATTGGTCTCAGGCCATAGAGGTGCTCAAAATGGACTTTGAAGATAAAGTTAGAGAGGTAGAGGAAAAAATGGAAAGAGAAATGAGGGTGATGCAGGAAAGACATGAGGAAAAAGTCAACAGCTTGAAAAGTCAAATTGGCCAAATGGAAAAAAGAAGGTACAAAAGCTCTCTGATGAAAATAATTGCTTAAGAATTAGGATTGAACAAATGGAAGCCAGTGACTTTATGAGAAATCAAGACAGAATAAAGCAAATCCAAATGAATAAAAAAATAGAGGGCAATGTGAAATATCTTCTGGGAAAAACTGCTGAACTGGAAAATAGGTCCAGGAAAGATCATTTGACAATTATTGGTCTACCTGAAAACCATGATCAAGGAAAGAGCTTAGACACCATCTTCCAAGATATTCTCAGGGAAAATTGCCCTGAAATTCTAGAAGAAGAAGCTAAAATAGAAATTGAAAGAATCCATTGATCACCTCCAGAAAGAGATCCCCAAAGGAAAACTCCTAGGAATATTATAGCCAAATTCCAGAGCTCTCAGGTCAAGGAGAAAATGTTGCAAGCTGTCAAAAAGAAAGAATTCAAGTACTGTGGAGCCCCAGTCAGAACAGCACAAGATCTATCAGCTTCCACATTAAAGGACCGGAAGGCATGGAATATGATATTCCAAAGGGCAAAGGAAATGGGATTGCAACCAAGAATCACCTACCCAGCAAAACAGCATAATCTTTCAGCAGAAAAAATGGAACTTTAATGAAAAAGAAGACTTTCAGATATCTGTGATGAAAAGATCTGAACTGAATGGCAAATTTGACTTTCAAATACAAGACCCTAGAGAACCATAAAAAAATTGGAGCTGGGGGACATACCTGGGGTTGTACAGTGGGCGACTATCTTGTGTCTGAGGCAGGGTTTTGGCTGGGATCCCCCTGGGTCCAGGGGTGATGATTTGTCCACTGTGTCACTTAACTAGATGATAACATCTTTAGGGTTCAATTGAGGGGTGAAGGGAATTCACTGGGGGAGGGGGAAGGGCAGAGGTGAAATCTTACAGGAAAGAAACAGGAAAAGGCTTATGGAGTGGGGGAAGAGATGGGAGAGGAGCAGGGCAGTAAATGAATTTTACACTCATCAGAAAAGGCTCAAAGACCTTAAACTCATCAGAGCTGTCTCAAGGAGGGACTAATAGACACACCCAACTGGGTGGAGTAATCTGTTTAACCTGGGCAGTAAATGAGCCTAACACTCAGCAGAATTGACTCAAAGACCTCAATCTCATTAGAATTCTCTCTAACCCTGCAGGAAAATAGGAGGGGAAGGGGATAAAGAGAGAGGGGCAAAAGAAGGAAGGGCAGAGTGGGGGAGGGGACAAATCCCTTTTGAAGAGTGATAGGATGAAAGAAGATGGATGATAGAATAAATATCATGGGGAAGGGAATAGGATGGAAGGGAAACAGGTAACAATAGTAATCATGAAAAAGAGAAAAGAGGGGAAAATTGTACAAAAAATATTGATAGCAACTCTTGGTGGAGGCTAAGAATTGAGAATCAAGGGAATGTCCATCAATTGAGGAATGATGGAAAAAGCTGTGTTATATGATTGTAGTGGAATGACAAACAGGATGATCCCTGAAAAACCTGGAAAGACTAATGAACATCGATGTATGGTGAAGTGAGCAGAGCTGAGAGGACATTGTGCATAGTGACAGCAGTATTGTTCAATGAGTAATTGTGAATGACTTAACTACTCTCAGCAGTGCAATGATGCAAGACAATCCCAAGGAACTAATGAGGAAGCTTACTATGCACCCCTATAGAAAGAACTGATAAAAAGAACACTTGTGGATTGTGCATATATAACCTGATTGTGATCTTGTGGAGGGGGGAGGAAAGGGAGGGAGAAAAATTTGGAACTCTAAATCTTATGAAAATGAATATTGAAAACCGCCCTTACATGTAATTAGAAAATAAAATAAATGTTTGTTGCAAAAAAAAAAAAAGCTTTGGCTTTTCTTCTGTTGAGGAGGAGAATGTTTTTCAGCCATCTCCTTCCCCTCTAGGTCACTTTCTCTAGCATCCAAATAAAAGACCATTTTATTCTAACTGGACTTTTTCAAGAGTGGAGTTCTTTACAGAGGAATACCTAAGGACCCCCACCACCTATTTCCCTCATGACATATTTCTAACTGTGTGACCCTGCAGCAAGTTACTTAAGTCTGATTGCCTCAAACATCCATCTCCAATCGTCCTGATATATATCTTGCCACTGGACCCAGGTGGCTCTGGAAGAGAGACTGAGGTTGGTGACCTTGCACAGCCCTCCCTCACTTAAATCCAATTCAGTGTAAGTCATGATGCCATGGTCCAACAACAATATACAATATAATAATCTATTATATATATTCTAAAATAATGTAAAATAAATTCCATTGATATAATTATACATTTATTCATAATTAATTACTATTTAAGCTTTAATAGTTCAAAACTGTAGTAAGACTTTGGGGACCACCAGTTAACAAGACTCTAGGCAGTAATGGTTTCACTTTGTCTTTGGATACATAGTTGCCCTGCACATAGTAGGCGCTAAGTAAGGCAGGTACGGATGGTAGAGTACACAAAGACCCGGGTTCAAATCCTGCCTCAGACGCTTACTAGCTGTGTGATCCTGGGCAAGACCCTTAACCACTGCCTGCCTCAGTTTCTACATCTGTAAAAAGTAGACAACACTAGTTCCTACTTCCCAGGGCTCAAATAAGATAATATTCGTAAGGCGTTTCGCAAAGAGCTCTAGAAATGCTAGCTGACGTTATGAGTATTATCAGTAAAACTGGGCGATGTTAGCAGCCGCAGCCCCAAAGCGCCGTCTCTACTGACGCTGGCTGTGGTTAATAGATAAATGCTGGTGCCTGCGCGTAGGGATGGATCAACAGAAAGATCGGAGAAGGATGGGGGTGGGTCCAAGAACGCCCCTGAAATGAGGGCTGGGAGCTTCCCGTTACTGGGCTCAGCCGGCCCTGAGGATGCTCAGCGTGTGGGCGTAGGAGCCGGGGGAGTACAGGAGCGGGGAAGGTGGGGGGGGTGAATGGTGGGAGGTGGAGAGGGGCGGGGTGGAGAGCACGGCCGCTTCCCTATGCGCCTGCGCAGTGGCCGCCGGCTCGCGTAGCTGCGGAGCGCTCTGGCTAGGCCTCGTTCCTCTCGGACGCAGGCGCGAAGCGCAGGGGCGGGGCGAGGGCGGGGCGAGTGGCGGGAGCAGCCAGTCAGCGGCCTCAACGTGGCACCGCCCCAGTGCCGCAGGCCTCGGGACGGAGACGAGCGCAGCGCGCTCCCGTCGCCCGTCTCCGCAGTCCGTCCGCTGCAGCCGTCTAGAAGGTCTGCAGCTCCCGAACGTCCGAGCTCGCTGCGTTCCCGCCCGGCCTTCGCCCGCCCGCCGACCCCCGCGCGCCGCCTCCATGGCGCCCGCGGCCCCGGCCCCAGCGCTCTGGGGCGGCCGCCGCTGCCTGGCCCTGCTCGGCGCGCTCTTCCTGCTGCTGCTGCTGCCCCGGCCCAGCCCCGCCCTCGCCTGGGACCAGTCGGGTGAGGCCCCCGGCCCGGCCCCCTCCTCCCCCGAGGAGCCCCGTCACGCCTGCCCCTTCCTCACCCCCTGTTCTCGAAGGCTCCCCTCCATCCCTGCCCCCACCCCCGGCCTCTTCTTAGGGAGGCCGCTGCATCCCTCCTCTCGAGGCGACCCCCTCTTCTGCTTTCGCCCCCCTCGCCTTGTCACCCCCTCCCTTCTCCCCTCCTCTCTCCATCCTCCCTGTCACCCCCTCCCTTCTCCCTCCTCCCCATCTCTCTCCATCCTCCCTGTCACCCCCTCCCTTCTCCCTCCTCCCCATCTCTCTCCGTCCTCCCTGTCACCCCCTCCCTTCTCCCTCCTCCCCATCTCTCTCCGTCCTCCCTGTCACCCCCTCCCTTCTCCCTCCTCCCCATCTCTCTCCGTCCTCCCTGTCTCCCTCTCACCCCCTCCCTTCTCCCTCCCCTCCTCTCTCCATCCTCCCTGTCACCCCCTCCCTTCTCCCTCCTCCCCTCCTCTCTCCATCCTCCCACGTCTTTAGTCTGTCCCCCTCCCCCTCTCTTCCTCCTCCCTTGCCAGCATCCCCATCCCCTCCTCTTTGGGCCCCCTCCCCTGTGGCTGCCGCCCTCTCTTCCATCCCTTCGCCCTCCTCCCTAATCCCGCCCCCCCACTGCGGGTGAAGGGGGGTGGGGTCTCGTCCTCCGTTGCCATAATGCGCATTCTTCTGATCCTCCATGTTCCCGTCCTAACCCCCTCTCCCCCCGTCCCCCACGAGCCGTGAGCCCCCCGGGCGGCATCTCGTGGCTCGGCCCCTCGGGGGTTCACCTGTCTCTGGCTGGCTGATGAAACCAGCCAGAAACCCTTTGTCTGAGAAAGGGGGGAGGGGAGGGCGAGTGGGGGCGCAGCCTGGCGGGGACGCCTGCGGACTGGATTCACGGAGCCTTTTCTTTTTAAAACTGCGTTTCACCTGGTCCTGCCTGAACCCGGTCTCCTTATCTCATTTTACACTGGAGGGAACGGGCACATCCCGGGACTTCCCTGAGGGGCGCTTTGTCTTTGTTCCCCTGCCTAGTGTAAAGGCTCATTGGAATGACTGCTGCTCCTGGATGCACTGGGTGATAGTGGCTCCTGCTTTACAGATATGATGTCATTTTTAAATCCTCACAACAGCCCTGTGAAGTAGGTGTTATTTTATTTTACAGGTGAGGAAACTGAGGCTGACAGCCCAAGTGATTTACTTGAGCGGGGGCACACCCCTTGTAAGGGTCTGAGGCTAGATTTGAACTCAGGTCCTCCTGATTGAATGAACTTTGCTCTCTATCCATCCTCCACAAAGCTGATAGAATATTTTTCTTCAGAAGCTTTTGTGGCCCCCCCACTTGTGTCCAGAATGAAATTCAATTGGGCAACAAGCATTTTTTAAGCGTTAACTAGATGCCAGAAACTGTTAACCACTGGGATTGCACAGAAAAAACAAATAGAGTCCCTGTCCTCAGGGTACTTACCCTCTAATGTCACCTAAATTGAAGGTAGAGTGATTATTTGGTTTTTCACAATGAATTACCACTACCCATTAAAGGGTTACTAGGGATGACTAAGCCCCCTTTATCTTTCATACTCTTATGTGAGTGATCCTGGACCACTCACCTCACTTCTGTGTGCCTCAGTTTTTTCACCTGTCGAATGGGGATAAAAACACCTTCAGTACCTCTTTAACAGAGTTGGCTTGGGGCTCTTGGCAGGAAAGTCTGTGTGTGCAGTGTGGAAGTTTGCTGTTTTTGCAAAATTTGTAGGCCATGTTGGCTTGAGTGGCCCCTAGACAGACATTCCTGCTGGGTGACAGCTTGATGTGGCCTGTCTGGGCCAACACGTTGTGGCTTTTGGGTCACAGTGCTTGGTCATTTGCTCACTCGTAGCCCAGAACCTTTCTTGAGCCTGGGCCTCTACCTTCTGTGGTGGTCCAAGGATGGCTGTGGTTGGTGAGAAGCCTATAGGCCAGTCAGTAAATCACCAAGAAAAATCACATTGCTAGCCGAGTGGAGGATGAGTTGGAGAGGGGAGAAACTCAAGGAAGGAAAACCAATTAGAAGGTTATTACAAGAGGTGATGAAGTCTTGAGCTGGGATTTTGACGTGAGTAGAGAGGAGATGCATAAAAGAGGTATTCTGAAACCCAAAGACAAGATGTGGCAGCTGGTTGACTAGGAGTCCAGGTGACTGGGAGGATGGTGGTACCCTTGGTAGTTTAGAACAGGGGTTGGTTTGGGGGGAAGGAGAATGAGTTCTTGGAGTTTGTGCTGTCTGTGGGACCCGTGTCCCATGAGGCAGTTGCTGGTTTGTCGCTCAGGAGACAGGCTCGAGCTGGATGTCAATCTGCATGGAAGAGATGAACACTGATGAGCTTGCCAAGTGAGAAAGGTATACAGCTGGAAGAGGGCCCGGGTCAGGCTGGACCTTCGATTTGATTGGCTGAGGAGCCTCCCTCCACCAATGGGAGAACTAGGCATGTGAACCTGGGTCACAGAATGCGAGTGTTGGAGGAACCCCCAGTATGACAAGGGGCATCGACAGATTTCTGACTCACTCACCACTTCTGGTTGGTAGCATGCCATTCTGCTTTGAGTGGGAAAGCTGGAGAGCAAGCCTAAACTGGCTTCTTTGCAATTTCTGTCTACCCACTGCTGCTGATCCTGTCTTTAGGGCTCATCTCTTCTCCCCAGGCTTCTCTTCAGCAGTTCCTCAGCTACTTTTCATGACACAGACTGGAGGCCTTCATATTGCCCTTCCCTGAGTACCCGCTAGCTTATTCACACCCTTTTAAATTTGTGGTGCCCAGAACGAGAATGTTTTCCTTGAGATGAGGGCTTACATGAGTTGGGTGCAAAAGGGAATGATCATCTCCCTCTTCCTGACAACTCTGCTGTGCTCCCATTAGCTTTTTTGGCCACCACATCACACTGCTGACTCATTGAGCTTGCAGACCCCTAAAACTCCCCAGCTCTTTCAGAACCACTGTCCTTTATCCACTCCTCCCCCATCTTATATTTGTGAAATTGGGGTTTTTTTGAGTCCAGGTGCAAGACTTTACATTGATCGCTCTTGAATTTCCCTTCATTAGCCTTAGCCCGGTATTCCAAGTGGTCAGGGGCCTTTAGAATCCTGAATCTACCATCAGATGTGTTAGCCATCCCATCTCCCCCAACTTGGTGTCATTGGCACACTTGATGCTTTTATCCAAGTTGTTAAAGATGGCACATTATACGGGGCCAAGCACAGCCTGCTGGACTACTACTCTACTGGCCATTCCTGCCACCCTAACATTGAACCATTAACAGCTGCTCTTTGTATCCTGCCATCTCACTTGTTTGTACAGGATGGGCCCAAAGTCACCATGGTTTAACAACTTTTTGAAAATTAAGTTTTCCTATTTATGAGATTTAACTTTTCACACATAATATAAATTCATTTACTATATATACAGTATATGATGCTATGGTATTGTAAATGAAAAACAAAAAATAAAGGAGTCATTAATATTGAAAACCCTTCATGACTTTTGGCCTACTTTGTATTATATGTAATTAATGCCTCTCCATTTGGTCCCCAAGCATAGGAGGGGATACTTTCTCAAAAGTTTGCAATCCACCCAATTTAGTAATCCTGTCCCAAAAAGAAAGTGAGGTTGGTCTGGCATGACTTGTACCTGATGACACACCAGGGGGGCTCTCTGGAGTGACTGCTTCCCTCTCTAGGTATGCAGCAGCCATCTTTTTGATTCCTAGGACAACCCTAGAATGGATCATTAGGGCCAAGCTCACTGGCCCTATAGTCTGATGACTATTGCCTTCCCTTTGTGGAAAATGAGGACGATGCCTGCCCTTTTGCAGTCCTTTGGCACCTGTTCTATTTTCCATGTTCTTTGAACTGTCACTGACAGTGATTCAGCCACCATGTCAGCTGCTCTTTCAGAGCTAAGTGATTTAAATTCACCCAGGGCAGCTGACTGTTTTCTTCCATCTCCTTACTTATCTTGAGCATCTCCTCTTCATTAGTCATTTTTATTCTGTCATTCACAGTGTCCAGGCCAGTCCTTTTTGTGGGAAAAGCAAACAAAATAAGAATGCTTGCTCTCTCTTGCCAGTTGTCATCCTCTCCACTCCATGCAAGGGGCCTGTCTCCAATCCTCTCATTTCTCTCAGTATACCTAAAATCCTTTTTTATTGACCTTAGCTTTCTTTGCTAGCCTCTGCACATTCTGTGCTTTAGCATCAGTAAGTAGAATTAGAAATGTAACTGCATCACCCTAATGATACTATTTTTTTATGAGACCATACTGTATTCTTTTTGGAGGGGAGGGCGGGGCAATGAGGGTTAAGTGACTTGCCCAAAGTCACACAGCTAGTAAATGTCAAGTGTCTGAGGCTGGATTTGAACTCAGAACCTCCTGAACCCCAGGCCAGTGCTTTTATCCACTGTACCACCTAGCTTCCCCCATACTATACTCTTTTTTTTTTTTTTTTTTAGTGAGGCAATTGGGGTTAAGAGCCTTGCCCAGGGTCACACAGCTAGTAAGTGTTAAGTGTCTGAGGTCGGATTTGAACTCAGGTACTCCTGACTACAGGGCCGGTGCTCTATCCACTGCGCCACCTAGCTGCCCCCATACTATACTCTTGTAGTTATTCTGTTACCTGACCTTGGTTTCAGCTTCTTTATGTTTCTTCTTATTATTAATATGTAAGTTAGCTTGGGAGTTCCCTTTGCATCCACATCATTCTCAGACAAATCTCAGTTTGAGGTGGCATAATGGAGAGAGCACTATACTTGGACTCAAGAAGACCTGAGTTCAAACCCAGCTTCCAGCATTTGGGGTTTAGGTCTTTTAGCTTTGTGACCCTGGGCAAGCCCATTTTCCTCAGCTGTAAAATGAGGATAATAATAGCAGCTACCTCTGAAGGGTGTCATGAGGATCAAATGAGATGTTAGGGCTTTGCAAACTTTAAAGTGCTGTATAAATGCTAGTTGTTATTCTTCCTGTTTGGAATTGTTTCCATGTATCTTTAAAATTTTATCTGTGAGACTCTCCCAACCCTCCTGGACTGACTTTCACTGTGGCATCTTAATCCATGGGATCCTCCTTATCTGCCTATATTCCCTCTGAACTCTTTGAAATCTGTTTTCTCTTGATTTGAGATTTATGTCTTGCTGTGTGGTCACTCCCCCCCCCCCCCTGTTCTATCTCAGCAATCAGTTCCTCCCTATGTGTGAGAACCAGATCAAGAATCATTTCCCCTTTTTTGGTTCCTTCCCCTTTTGAAGGATGAAATAATCACTAAGGCAACCCAAGAAGGTGATTGTGGCTCACCTTTTTTCAGTTCCAACAGATGGTCCCCCATCACTCCTCTGTGATGCCTTTGTATCAGGCTTGGGATCTGTTGCAGTCTCTTCATCTAGTTCTTCCTTTTGGCCAGGTGGTCTCTGGCATACTCCAGTGTCATATTAAGTCCTTTTTCTCCTTTGACCTTTCCCCAAATCATCTCCACCATGCTCCCTCTTCCTTCTGGTTCCTGAATTTCCTCCCATGAGTACATCTTCCTATCTTACCCCTGCTTTTATCTACCTTGTCATATCAAATAAGTAATGCTTATGAGATCACATGTGTCCCCTTTTGTGAGGACTCTTGTCTGTTTTTGCCTAAACTTTGGACATTTGCATTTACTCTACCACTCCTTTCTTGCGTTTTGTCTTCTGTGAATTTCTGAGTGGCTCAGGGTTATTTTTCCTCCTTCGTGTGGCTACTTTCTATAGTATCTCACTTGGAGGGAGAGACATACAGACATTCCTCTCCTTTGGCTCCATCCTTTTTGGTTTAAGGTCCTTTTAAGTAAATTTGGCAAATACATTTTTTGTTAGTTTTTGTTTGGTGTGTTCCTTTTCTGACCAGGAATCTGGCAGCCTCCTGTGTTCAAAAGTCATTCTGGGTCACCATCTTCTCAGTGCTCTCAGTAGCCCTCTCATTTCAAATCCAGCACCTTCTCATGTAGTGTAGTGGGTAGAGCCACTTCCTCAGGTCAGGGAGACCTGAGTTCTAAGCTGGACTCGATACTTCTAGCCATGTGACCGTGGGCAATTACCCACTCCCTTTTTCAGTTTGCTTATTTGTAAGTTGGAGATGATAATAGCTAGTACTTCTCAGGGTTGTTGTTGGGAAACAATGAGATAATAATTAAAATGCTTTACAGACCTCAAAGCTCTCTGTAGCAATTATTATTGTTGTTATTATAGGAAGATTTTCTTTTTTTAATAACAACCCCACATAGAAGAAGTCTGAATAGATATGTATGCCTGTTTTCAAGCACTGTCATTTCCGTTTCAAGATTTACAAAGCACCTTCCTGAGGCTTAGAGGTTCATAAATTTAGAGTTGTAAAGGAGGCTAACCCCCTCATTTTACTGATGAGGAAATCAAGAAGTCCAGGGGATCATCTAGGGTCACATAGCTCGTAAATGTCCAGTGAACTTAGCAATCAAGTGCTTATCAGTGTCTACTACATGCCAGGCATTGTGCTAGGTGCTGGGGATACCCAAATGAAAAATGAGATTGATGCTGCCCTCAAGGAGATTATATTCTAGGAGAGATGACAGGGGCAGGTGAACACATACAAAACAAACACCCACAAACACCAACATTTCTATTTAAAAAGAACAGAAAAAGTGTCGTGTTTGAAAAAGAAAAAAGGGAAAGATGATTGTGTTCACAGTGCTTGTGGAAACAGGAACTTCTGCTGGATACAGCTTGGTTTTTTAAAGTGTGTATTAAATGTAACAGCATAATGGCAGTGCTTGTCTGTGTCCTCTCCTGAACTTCCTTCTGCTCGCTACTTGGCCATATCTGGGAAGGTAAGTACTAGTGTGCACCTCCAGTCCACCACCTTTCTCTCAGGAGGTGGGCTGTATGCTCTGCTGTTGGGCCTTTGGAATTTACATTACTGTAGTCATTGTGTGAATTGTTCTGGATCTGCTTTTTTCACCTTGCATCAGTTCATGCAAGTCTTCCCACCAACCCTTCCATCATTTCTTGGGGTGCAGTAATATTCCATTATGATCATATGCATCATTTGGTCATCCATTCCTCTGTTGGGGACCCACTTTGTTTCCAATCATTTGCTTTAACAAAAAGCTGCTATAAATATCTTTGTATTTACCTCTTTCTTTTGGGATATGCAATAGTGAAATTGAGGAGTCAAAGGCTGCGCACATTTGATTTTGGGGGACATAATTATAAATTGACTTCCAGAGTAGCTGAACTACATCATGGTCCCTGTTTTTCCACAGCTCTTCCAGAAATTTGTCCTTTTTCATTTTTTTGGTCATCTTTGTCAATGCACGGGTGTGAGGTGGAACCTCAGAGGTGTTTAAGTTTGCAATTCTGTCACTGTTAGTAAGTTGGAGCATTTTCCTATGGCTGTTAATAGCTTCAGGTTTCTTCTTTTGAAATGGAATTATTTGTCTTTGTTTTATGAACCAACCCTTATTGCAAGTATTTGGTACAAACAAAACAAAACAAAACATAGGGGCAGCTAGGTGGTACAGTGGATAGAGCACTGGCCCTGGATTCAGGAGGACCTGAGTTCAAATACAGTCTCAGACACTTGACACTAGCTGTGTGACCCTGGGCAAGTCACTTAACCCCCATTGCCCTGCAAAAAGAAACCCCAAAACAAAAACCAAACAAGCAAGTATTTGATACAATGTTTTTCCCCCATTTGACCCCTTTCCTTATTCTGTGTGTTAATTTTGTTTGTATAGAAGCTTTTCATTTTGATATAATCAGAATTATCAGTTTTCTTTTATAATTATTTCCATCTCTTGTTTAAGGGAACTGTGAAAAGCATATGATCCGTTCTTCAAGCTTTTTAAAAAAATGGTCTGATCTTTAAGGTCACATATACATTTAGAATGTGGAATCTGGTTTATAAGGTGTTAATCTAAGCTTGATTTCTGCCATATTTGTTTTCATTTTCCCAGGAGATTTTTTTCTTAAACAAATAAGGAGTTCTTTCCTAACTAGTCCGTTTTCCAGTTTATTAAACACTGAATTATTTAGTTCTCTTGTTTCTGGTTCTCTCTTGTGTAGCTTGTTCAGCTGAGCTGCCTCTCTTTTCTAACCAGCCCCAGATGGTTTTGATGACGCCTTTATAGTATAACTTGAAGTCCGGGAGTGCTATTATTCTCTCCCTCCCCCACCCCACCCCCAATCCCTACCGCTTTTTATCATTTCACATGATACTCTACATCTCTTTATTTTTTTTACATGAATTTTTTTATTATTTCATCAAATTTTATAAAATATCCCTTTCGTAATTTGATTGATGTATTAAAAGCATAAATTAACTTTGGTACTTTTGACAAATTTTACATTGGCCCAGCCCCATGAGCCCTGGATAATAGTTCTCCAACTGTTTAATAAGTTGTACTTGATTTTTATTAAGAAGCACTTTATACTTGAATCTGTACAGAAGACGTGCTTTGTTAGATCAGTCCCCTAGCTGCTTTATGTAAATTGTAGTTATTTTGAATGGGATTTTTCTTTTTTATTATTGTATCTTGGATTTTGTTATCGTTCTATAAAAATTCTGTTGATTGGGGGGGGGGGGTTGAGGCAATTGGGGTTAAGTGACTTGCCCAGGATCACACAGCTAGTAAGTGTCAAGTGTCTGAGGCCGGATTTGAACTCAGGTCCTCCTGACTCCAGGGCTCCTGCTCTATTCACTGCACCACCCAGCTGCCCCAATGCTGTTGATTTTTTGAGGGTATGTTTTGTAGCCTGTAACTTTGTCAAAGCCATTAGTTGTCCTGAGAACATTCTTGCAGGACTGTGCCAGACTTTCACATTCCTCTCCTGTTCCTGGCCTTGCTTCCATCTTCTGTACATTTCTTTTTAAAATCTGCTGGCTGGTGAGTTCCCTGTGTATCCACATCAGCCTCTGTAAACAAATTGCGTTTTTCTTCCTCATTGAAATTGTATCCTTTTGTGTCTCCAGCATTTTATGCTTGAGCATCTCCTTCTGAAGCATCTTGGTCCATGGGCTCTTCCCTGTTTGCCCAGAGTTTGGTATCATTTTAGATTGTGCTGTTCTCCTTGTTCAGACTATAGGCTGGAGTGGTTACTTCCCCAGAGAGTTCCCATAATTTCTACCCCATCAATCATTTCTTTTTTTTCTTTCTTTTCTGAAGCTAATTTTTTTTTTCTGTCCATAAGCATTTATTTTCTTTCCTTTCTACCTCTTGCTTCCCTAATAGAAAAAAAAAGACAAAACTTTTGTGATAAATATAGTTAAGCAAAACAAATGCCTGCCCTGGCCACTGGTCTCTTTCTGCACCCTGAGCCTTCCCATCTCTGTCAGGAGGTGAGTACATGCTGTCTCCTGAGCCCTCTGGAGCAGTCCTTGGTCACCGTGTGGATTAGAGTTCCCCATTGTGGGGCTGCTCTCTGCCCTCTGCATCGGCTCACACAGGGCTTTCCAGCCTTTGTCCTTTCTCACAGCATAACGTTATTGCATCCCATTCACAAAGCCTCATTTGAACTTTTGTTCTCCTTTGGAAGGGAACCTTGCTCATAGGTAGTTTTTACATTTCTTTTCAGGAGACACTTTTTATCACACTTTCTTTAAAGGCACATTTTTCATGTCAGAACATTCTACCCCATGCTTTATTTTGTGTGAGGTCAAGTCAGGTGAGTGCCTGTGCTGGTCCGCAGCTTCTGGGGTGGCCTCTCCCAGTCCCTGCTTGTAACCTGACCTAGCTGCCCAGGTCCGTGGGTTTCCAGCTGGCCTGGCCTCATTGTTGTCCATCTTCCTTGGTCTGGGCCCTTATAAGGTCTGTGGCTCCCCACGTCCTTTCCCGTACCTGTAGTGGAGCTCCTCTGCCTTCCTGACCTGGTAAGGTTATGTCCACAAGCTTCATTTCAGCCTGGCAACCGGTCTGGGCCGCAGGGAGGCAGCCAGTGGTGACTGAGAAGCTGCTCCAGGCGGCAGCCAGGCTGGCGATCTCTTGTCCTCTGTCTGTATCATGCTGATATTATCTCTTTTGCTCTGTAGAGAAAATTCTGCTACGGGACATCCAGGCTTTGACCCTCCACCGGGACCGCTTCACCACTGCCCGGAGGACTGCGCCCATCCCTCAGCTGCAGTGCCTCGGCGGCTCTGCTGGGTGTCCTGCCCACATCCCCGAAGTCGTGCAGTGCCGCAACAAGGGCTGGGATGGCTTTGACGTTCAGGTACCGGCATTGGTAGGGACCCTGTCCAGGAGTCTGGGCGGGCTCCTTTAGGAGAGACTGCCTGATTTCACAGAGGCAGAAATTCAGGTCTCAAGGGCAGTGACTTACTCAAGGTCGTGCAGGGAGTCCCTTCCTTGCCTTGATGTACTGTGACCATTCAGCCTGAGATGACCTGACCTCATTTGCCGTCAGGAGAAAGAACACATCCTAGCAGTCAGTCTTCTTTGGATGAGGTCCCTCAGACCTGGGTTCGAGCCGTGATACCCATATGTACTGTGGTGTGACCCTGGGGAGGTCATGGGACTTCTTGGTGGTGCCCCCTTTTCCTCCCTGGGATCACCGGGTCTGGTTTCCCTCCCTCCCTTCCCCCAAGAAAAAGGCAGACTAGATTTCATATACTGCAGAATCAGGCCGTTTGGGCTGCTTCTCCCTCGAGGAAGTGCCAGGATCGTTGGCCTTGAGAGATCCTTGAGTCCAGGGTGTTCCCTCCATCCGTGGAGGGGCAGGCCTGGGGGCCCAGAGGGCGGCCCTGCACGCAGCTGCTTGCTTGTCCCCTCCGTGGGATGACAGCAGGCAGCTGCCTCTTCTGTGCCCTCTGCAGTGGGAATGTAAAGCCGAGCTCGACACGTCCTACCGATTCGGCAAGACCGCCGTGAGCTGCGAAGGTTACGATTACCCCGACGACCCCTACGTGCTCCGCGGCTCCTGCGGCTTGGAATTCAACCTGGAGCTGACCGAGCAAGGCCGGAAGAAATACAAAGAGGCCGGCGGCAGCGGCACCAGCAGCCACGGGAACACCTACGGCTCCAATTACTTCCCTGGGTACGTTGAGAAGATGGATTCCCCCGTGCCCTCTAGCACCAGGGGCCTGTTGGCCGTCGTCGTCCTGCTGGTGCTGGCCTTGGGCGTTTATAAGCTCTTTCTGAAAGCCCAGAATGAGGATCTCCCCCCGCCCTACACTGAGCATCCCCAGGACCACCAGAGGTTCTTCCAGGCGTCCCCACCCCCGCCTCCTCCTCCCCCAGGCTTCAAGTCCTATTTCACAGGTATGTTGCTATGGCTACTCTCCCCCAAGGGATGGCTTCCGGTGTCTCTTGTGAGTGTGGTGACTGCTGCTGTGTCCCTGTCACCATCCCCCCAGAGCTTGCTGGGTTGGGGTGGGTTCTAGGGCATTTTGAAGACCCCACAAAGCTTAGGGTTAAAAGCAGGACTGTAGGGAGGTTGAAACCTTGGCCATGACTTAGGGTGTTTATATGGCTTGGCTGTGTTGTCACACCAGTGGTGAGGTGCATAGAGCACTGGGCCGGGAGTCAGGAAGACTTCTCTTCCTGAGTTCAAATCCAGCCTCAGACACTTCTAGCTGTGTGACCCTGGGCAAGTCATCTAACCCTGTTTGCCTCAGTTTCCTCATCTGTCAAATGAGCTGGAGAAGGAAATGGCGAACCCCGCCAGTGTCTCTGCCAAGAAAGCCCCAAATGGGGCCGTGAAGAGGCGGAGACAACTGAACGACAACAAAGGTTGCCACGCCAGAGTGGTGATTGTTTTTCTCATCTGTAAAGTAGGTACAGCAGTAACCCCATGATCCTGTGAAATCCAAAGGGGAGTGACCTTGCAGATGGTTTTGTCCAAACCCCTCATTTTGCTGATCAAGAAACTGAGGCCCAGCTTAATTCACTCTGCCGAGTTAGAGAATTTGATGGTCCGGAAGACCTGCATAGGAGGCCACTGATTGGGGGGACTTGGTGAAGAGGGGTAGAGAAATGGGGGCAAGGGGACACAGGGAGAACCAAGACACGTTGGGTTTTACTTGGAAATTTCTCCTTTGGGTCTTGGAGAGGGGAGAACTGGCCTCTTCGGGACTGTGTACTACTGTAGGGGAAAGACCAGGGGATGGGAAGTCAGAGGGCCTGCCTTTGAGTCTTGTCCTGAGAGCCTGGTTTTCATGGAGAACCTTGGCTCTGGAGGGTGGGGGGGGGGGGAGGTTCTAAGAGCTGATTGGCTAGGCAATGTGTGGAGGCAGCCTCCTCCTGAGCTGGGGGGCTTGGCCTGGCCTGGGGTGGCCTCCCCTGGGAAGGGGATTCTGCGCTAACACTCGTCTCTGCTGTTTGCATTAGCATCGGGTACCCCCGGATGGGGCTTTGGCAACTCTTTCACGGGTCCCCAAGCGTTTGGCCAATCTGGCCCTGGATTCTGGACTGGATTGGGGACTGGTGGCCTTTTAGGCTACTTGTTCGGAAACAGCAGGTATGCTTCACCACCCGGTGTTCGTTCCTTCCTCCCCTTCCCTTTGGGCTGTGTGTCTGGGACTCATTTTTAGCTTTTGACTCCATCTTAGGATTTTTTTTTTTTTTGGTGAGGCAATTGGGGTTAAGTGATTTGCCCAGGGTCACACAGCTAGTAAGTGTCAAGTGTCTGAGGCCAGATTTGAACTCAGGTCCTCCTGAATCCAGGGCTGGTGCTCTATCCACTGCCCCCATCTCAGGATTTTAATGGGAGTGAATTGAACTGTATTCATCTCGTTTCATGAAGGTAACAGAATTGGTACTGCAGAAAGCTTAGGATTTGGGGTCAGACTCTCCCTATAAATATAGGTGTGAGGCTCCTGTTCTTGGTTACTTGACATAGTTGTAAAAATGCTGACAGGAGCGCTAAGACAAGAGAAAGAAATAAAGGCTGCAGGTGGGCTAAGAGATGAGCACATTGCCTTTCTTTGCTTCAAATGCAATAGCTGAAGAAACCTCGGGATCGCTGAGGCTAGGAATTGGCAGGCATTAATAGCACAGTGCCTGGCACGGAGAGGCAGCTAAGTTGGTTGACTTGAACATAGCACTGCGATCAAAACACATGAAAACCAGCAGTATTTTGACATGATAGCGGAATACAGAAGGAAGCCCAATTATTCAGAATAATTCCAAATGCCTCAGATTTGTGGGAGTCGGTCTCTACCAGGCACACTTGGTGCCTGTTTAGCTATATTACAGAAGGCTCCTTAAGCCAGGAAGGCGTGCGCTCCTGTAATCCTGGCTTCTAGGGAGGCTGAGGTTGGTGGATTGCTTGAGCTGGGGAGCTCTGGTGGCAGTGGGCTAAGCCGTCAGGCATTTACACCATGTTGGGCACCAGTATGGTGAGCCCCCAGTAGCCAGGGGGCCACCAAGGCTGGCCCATGTTGGCAGTGGAGCAGGTGTGCCGATGGGCAGTGAGGTCAGGCCTGGGATTGGCTGCTAAACCTGGTCTCCAAACAGACCCAACAAGGAAATACCAAATGACTCAAATAACAGCGGAGTTATGCCGTGTCGGTAGGACCGCAGGGTGGAGCCCTGAGGACACTAGACACAGTCACCGTGAAGTCCATCTGCAGGAGCTTCAGAGATCTAGGATCTCAGGGAAAACAGAATGAGCCGCAGCAGGGCCCCAAGGCTGTTGGGCTTGGATTTTATTTCTGAACCTGCTCTTGAGTAAACATTGGGTCACCTCCCCTGCCGGTGATCTTCGTGTGAAATCTAAAACCTGTGCTGTTTCTGAAATGGGGCCTGAATGACTCACTAGAGGCCAAACCTCCAGAGCTGAGCCTTCTCTCTTGCCCCTTCTTGCTTTCCAGGGCCACGCCCCTGTCAAACACCTGGACTCATCCTGCGTATCCTCCCCCGTACTTCAACACGTGGAACAATCCGGTGCCCCCGTCCGCTGCCGCTAACTCCCGGAGCTCTGGGTCTCCCTCGAGCTCCAAAACGGGGACGAGGACCACGTCAGGTGAGTTTGGAGCCTTGGTGGTCAGCCGTCCTTCTGTGCCTGGCCCTCCCCAGTGGTGGTCCTTAGAGCACGGGTCACCAGAGTCAGCCCAGACCCTTCTTCCTGCCTCCACCTTCCTTTTTATTTCGGACTGAGTGGGTCTGGGATCGCCACTCCCATGACTGGTCTAGGAAATGGTGTCCGATCCCCTCCCACCGATGGAGGTGGGCACCCTCCTGTCCAGGCTCACACAGGTAGAAGTGACCAGAACCAAGTCTCAGACTCGGGTCTGATGAGGAGCAAGTTAATGAGGAATAGAAAATTGAAGTTCTGCCTTCTGTGGAGTACTTGATAGAAGCCCGAAGGTGCTGACCTTGGGAAAAAATAATTTGACCCGAGGTGGTGTGGTATGCCTGCCACCTCTGCACCATTTGGAGCTGGCCCCGTCCCTACATCCTGCCTCTGGTTTGCTGAGCTGTTGCCCGAAGTGGTTGGGATAAACCTAATGGAGTTTTTGTTCTTCCCCTTCTAGGGTTTGCCACCACCAAAAGACGTTAAGAAGACAAGGTGGATGAATAAAACCTTCAGACGCAAATTTCTTATTTTGGGG
Source organism: Dromiciops gliroides (assembly GCF_019393635.1). Classification (NCBI taxonomy): domain Eukaryota; kingdom Metazoa; phylum Chordata; class Mammalia; order Microbiotheria; family Microbiotheriidae; genus Dromiciops; species Dromiciops gliroides. The sequence goes on from NC_057866.1 coordinate 276,655,950, forward strand.
TCATTTTCTCTTTAAAAAGCTATGTACTAAGAACTGTGGGAAGAAAACGTCTTCAAGTTTAGAGGCGGATGGTTGCTCGTAACACTCTTCGTCATCAGTTCTGTAATATAGCTAAGAGTCAGTGGGCTGGAGGTAGATTTGGCGACCTTTGGCCGCCACGGGCAAGCGGTTTTTTGGCAGCTTCTGAAGGATGCGCACTGCCCTGGCCCCTTGAATGTCTGCGTTCCACCTGCCCCTCTTCCTGTGTGCATCCCTGCCACAGAGAGGACCACTGAGCCCCTGACGAGGTGCGGGCTGGGGGGACGCTTTTTCTCCAGCTCAGCTTCCACAGCCAGGGGCTACTCTAAACGGTCGATGGGAAACTGGCCCCAAGACCCCATCTCCCCAGTAGACAGCTTTCTTCCTTTGCCCCGTAGGGTTGGGTGACGGGGGCAGGCTTTCCAAGCACTTCGAGAGCTTGGGGCTTGTCTGTACAGAGGGAAGCTGGTAGGTGTGTTGGGGGTGGGGGTGCCAACAGCAAACCTTAGAAAGGGGGATTTTTGAGGGCAGCCCGCGTCAGCTGAAGGGATGAAGCCCCTCGCCCGGGGGAAGTGTGTTGTCCCATTTGAGCCGCTGAGAAGTGGATTACGATCCCCATTTTCTTTCTCAAGAGTCCCTTTTGGACTGTTCCCCGCCCCAGGCCTGCTTCCTTCAGCCATTTGTCCCCCACCACATTATAAGACAGTTTCTCAGGCCGCAGCCTGGGAGCAGGAGGCTCTGAAAGGTGGTGTGCTCACAGCCTCTGACAGGCCCATGCTTGCTGTCTCCTCTGGACCGACCTCCCTGGGCTGTCCAGAGAGACAGGGCAAGCATGACAGCCGAGTCAGACCTCCGTCAGCAGCCCTACTTACTTCTCAAGGACTTCCCTTGTTTAAGTGTGAGCGGAGGCGGGTCGCTGGGGAGTGTACCTAGGAGGATCTCAGCCTCCCTGGCAGAGCTGGAATCCGGAAGAGCCCTCCTTCCTTTGCTGGAGTGAGCTTGTTCAGTCCCTGAGGAGCAGGGAGTGTGTGCTTTGTTTTGTTTTTCAAGCACGGGGGATTCTTTGGTCTTAGGCAGCTGTCTTTCAGGTGAGAAGAGTGAGGAGCTCGTTGGGGTCCATGTTTGCTTGTGTGAGGAGGTAGAGTAGGAGTCCTTGGCTTGTTGTGAGCATGTACTAGGTGAGGGGTGACTGGGGACCTGCTAAGTCTGGAAATTGCATGCTTCCCACCTCTGCCCTCAGAAGCCCAGTCCTCCTAATGCACCACCGCTGTCCACGGTGCTATTCAGGAAACTTGAGGGCTCCAACCAATCAATAGATCAATCTAGCATATCTGTGCCAGGCACTGTGCTGGGTGCCCTCGCTGGGCTTACATTCATTCCAACAGGAGGCAGCTTGTACATAGCATAAGTGTGGACGATGAAAAGGATTACTGGAGGGAGGGAGGGAGGGATGGGCGGGTGGGCGCTGGCAGGGGGAGGGGCCATCAGGGAAGGCTGCTCTGCCCCAGGGGAGGGCTGGAGGGGGTGGGGACGAAGCGCCTCCCACTGCTGCTGCTGTTGCTCTGGTTGGCTTGGTGTCGAGGGTGTTTCGGATGTTTATTCCCTTCTAAATCTGTGTCTTTGCTGGTGGTGCCCACAGCTGCTTGTGCTTGTTCTGTTCGTGTTGTGTTCTGTAAGACATATCTTTGCTCTTTTTCCCTTTCTTGAACTTCAATAAATTAAGCTTGGCCCCAAGGGAGAGTGCCTGGCTCCTTTGTTCCCGTCGATCCCCACTGGTATCTGTTGTTTATGGCCGGGAGGGAAGTTGGGAGGTGGGACGCCGCCTCAGTTTACACCGAACTTTGTGGATCCCTAGAGGCCAACAGTCCTGGTCCTGATGGCCGTGAGATCGAAGCCTGCCCTCGTGCAGCTGATAGTCTGATGGGGTCCATGAAACCACAAATATCAATGCTTCCTGGGGTCCTGGGGAAGAAACAGGATTAGTTGGCAGACACCTGGTGCCTACTGTTTGTTACCCTGAACAGATCACTGACTTCCCAGGGCCTCAGATGGATGCCGAGAAATGAAGTAGCTCTGCTGTAAATCTATGATCTGTTTCCCCAACTTGTACAATAGAGGTGAAGGGAAATGCTCTGCAGGCCTCAGGGTGATAGAAGAGGAGGTGTCCCCTAAAGCAGTGACCTGTGCCAGTCATGGGACTGGCCCCGCTTTCCTGGCGGCTGGGACCAGGCAGCCCTGCTTGACAGGCCCTCAGAATCTGAATAAGGACCCACAGTGCAGGGGGTGAGCGGCAGGGTAAATTGCTCCTACCTTTCCTCCCAGAGCCACTAAGCAGCTCTAGCTATATATAATGTCCTACAAATCAGACAGTTGTCTAGGAAGAACTTGGAATCTGGTGATCCAGTCATGAATATTCACCTACTGAATTCTGAGAAGAAATCACAGGCTTCACCACCCTGCCCGTGCAGGGATCCATGACACAAAAAACCACTGATCTAGATGGTGGGTACTCTTCATTTAGTTTTAGCCATTAGGCTAATCTTGAGTGTTCATGATCTCATTGGGGAGGTCTTGTATCTTCCACAAATGAGCATCTGAAGACCCTCTCCAGATGTAAAGACTCTTCCATTATTAGGCCCTTGTTCAAGACATCCTCCATAACTGTTGGCTACCATTTTTATGTCCTTCTTGATCACAGAGGGCCACTGAAAAGTTCCATGTGGTTACCTTTGTCAGGGAATCATGGAATAACACGTATGAGATTCCATGGTGGAAGGAATGTTATGATCTCCTAATCAAATCCTTTTGTCATGGGGAGGGAGAAAGGAGTAAACATTTACTGTCAAATAGAAATTGTTCTCTGGGTGCTTGATGGAACCAACTCCTTTGTTTCTGTCTCCCGGGAGAACCTACGAGCCGTCCTTTCCAAGCCACAACTCCCCCTGGGCTTCTGGTTTCATTTGTCTTGGTTCAGACAGGTCATGGCTCAGTTCATTTAATTTGCATTTCTCTGATCAATGGTGATGGAGCATTTTTTTTCATATGATTATAGATAGCTTTGATTTCTTTGTCTGAAAACTGGCCATTTATCAGTTGGGGAATGACTTGTATTTTTATATATTTGACTCAGTCCTCTCTGTCTATCTAAACTGTATAGTTAATCTAATAATATGCCAATTCCTTGGTTGCTAGGCAGAGATCTCACACTAAGAGGACCCGCAGTTAAGTCAGGGCTATTGGTGATCTGAAAACTGCCCGTTGAACACTTTGAGCTGCCTTTTCTGCTACAGTCACCTTATAAGTAAAAAGACTGTGTCAGAGTGAGAGATTTTAAATTTTCATTTTAAATTTAATATTTAATTATGTTTCATGGATCACCGTATGCAAAGGAGGCATTGCTAAGTGGCCAGCCTGCTGGTGATGAGGCCTTGGTCCTCAGAAAGAAGACCCCCCCCACACACACACACACATACCATGTTGGCAGGATTGCACACTTTCTGGCCCAGCAGAACCTATCCAAGCTGGTCCCCATTGGCAAACTCATTGTGAGCTCAGGTTGCCTTCATGTCACCATGGGACATCAGAGGGAGGCCTTGTGGTTAGGGGATGATCTCTCATTTCACAAAAGGATTCCTTCGGATGAGTTTTTCTACTTGATGATCTCATTTATAAAAACAATTTATCCATAATTTTTATAGGATACATCTTCAAGCAGAGACTCTTGAGCGTGAAAGAGACCTTTGTGGCCATGTTGCCCAAACTCCTCCACAAAGCTGGCGTGCCTTGGCCTCTGGAAGCTCCCTATTGGTGAGGCAAGTCCATTCCGTTGTTGGACAATTATCGCCATTAAAGCCAATGTGGATGTACATTTCATCTTCACCCATTGGTCTTGGTCCTGCCTTCAGAAGCCACACAGAACCAGGGTAACCCATTTTGAGCCCATCTTCCCTATCAATATTTGAAGATAACTTCCATATTCACCTGTAGCCAACCTCCCTCAGCTGCTGCTCAGGGGAGGCTTCCAGACCCTCCTCATTAGAGTGTGACCTCTGCACAGAATGCTGTTTCTTAATGCCCCTTGTTGATAGTGGTATCCAGAATAGTGCCTGGTGCCCCTGACTTTGGTTGGCCAGGGCAGAGTCTAGTGGATGTATTACCCCATCTGTCAGTGAACATTTATTTAGTACCTGTTACTTGGCAGCAGCATGTAAGACACTGGAGATACACAAGTGAGAATGAGGCCATCCCTGCCCTCCAAGAGTTCAGCTTCTCCTACAAAGTAAAAGCAGTGGTTTTCTTGTAGTTATTTTGAGGAGGAGAATCAGGAAGGGCACAGTCAAGGAGATGGTCCTTGAGCTGAGCACATAGGGGGCTAGGAGTTCCAAGAGGCAGAGGGGAGGTGGTAGGGCATTTTAGGCAGGGGCATAGGCAGGTACAGCCTCTGCAAAGGTATGGAAGTAGGAGATGGAATAATATGCACAGGCAAAACCAAATGGGCCAGGCATCAGGGGTGTAAGGTGGAGTGATCTATAATCAGCTTGGAAAAATAGACTGGAATCAAACTGGTGAAGAGTTGTAAGTGCCAGAGGAGCCTGAATTTCATTCCAAAGGAAGCAAGAAGCCCCAGGGGGCATGGTCAGATGAGTGCTTTAGGAATATCAATGTAGTAGATGGGAGCAGATTGGTTTGGAGAGAGTCATAGACTGATTCAGGGAGACCAAATTGGAGGTCTGGATGAGATAAAAGTGATGAGGGAGAGGGGAATCAATGGCAATTATTCTGAGGAGGTAGAAGCCAAAAAACTTGGCAACTGAGCTAATAATGGTGTCTGAGGGAGAGGGATGACTCCTAAGGGGGTGACTCAAAGAGTGGTGAGAAATCAGAAAGGGAGGAAGAGTGGATTTAGTTAGGGAGATAATGAGTTTTCTTTGGGGTATTGAGCTTGAGATGTCTGGTGGACTGGAAATTAGGGAGAGGGATTAGATTTGAACTCATAACTTCTGTCAGCCTTACTTCCCTCATCTGTAAAATAGCAACAACATCTATATCATTGTAGTGTTGTGAGGATCAAGTGAAATAGCACATTAAAGTGCTTTGCAAACCTTCAAGTGCTACATAAATTATTATTATGGATTATCTGTATAGTGATGATAGCTGAAACCATAGGAGTTGATAAAATCACAGAGAGGGGGAGAGAAGGAGGAGGAGGGGGAGGGGAAGGGGGAGGAGAGAGGCAGACAGTCAAATAGACAGATTGACTGCCTGACCGACTGAGCCCTAGGATACACCCACATACAGAGGAAGGGTTCCTAGGAATAAAATAGCTCTGGAGCAGTGTCATGAAAACTGAGGGAAGAAAAAGTATCTGAAGGAAGAAGTTATTGAAGAGCATTAAAGACAGCAGACTGGATGCGGAACTAGAAAGGAGCATCCTATTTAGCAATGAAGGATTATTAGCCTCCTTGGAGAGAGCAGTTTCAGTGGAGTGGTGGGGACAGAAGTCAGATTGCAGAGGGTTGGGAAGTGAAAAGGTGGAGGCAATGAGGACAAATGGCTTTGACCAGGAGTTTGGCTGTGAGAGGGAAGAGAGATATAGGACGAGAACTTGAGGGGGTGGTGGGGTCACACAAAGGTTTTTTTAAGGATGGGCGAAAGCCAGGCATCCCATTTCTGAGGTTTACTGTCTATGGGTAACTTACGTAGTCCTCCTGCGTTCAGATTCCTCATTTGTAAAATGAAACAGTAGGACTCTAGGGCGTCTGAAATCCCTTCCACCCCTAATACTATGACGCTCTGTTTGTAGAAAGCATGCTAGGAACCAGGGGCTAAAGAGAGGCTGAAAATTACAGAGGAAGGGATGACTTTGAGAAGGCAAGATCTTGGTGGGGATGGGATCTATTTGAGGGGTTAGTGCTTTCAAGGAGAAGGGTCACCTCATCCTCTGAGGCTGGACCAGAGGAGAAGGGGGGATGGTGTTGAGGTGATTTCAAGTGTGGGACTGTGAAGGAGGGAGAGCTTGCCCCAGATGGTCTTTTTGGAGTGAAATAGGAAGGGGAAAGAGGTGGGGTAGGTAACTTGACAAGAGAAGGGTTGTAGCGATGTGGAGAACAATTTGAAACTGCCCAAAGGGCTACAAAACCGCCCATACCCTTTGGCCCAGCAGTACCACTACTAGGTCCATACCTAAAGAGATCAAAGAAAAAGGAAAAGGACTCGTGTGCACAAAAATATTTATGGCACCTCTTATTTTTTCCAGTTAATTTTTTTTCTTTTTTGTAATAAACACTTTTATTTATAGTTTTGGGTTCCAGTTTTTAATCCCTCTTTCCTCCCCTCCCTAAGATGGTAAGCAATCAGATATGGATCATACATGTATTATTATATAAAACATCACCATATTTGTCATTTTGTACAAGAAAACTTGATTTTATTTTTATTTTTTTTTAGTGAGGCAATTGGGGTTAAGTGACTTGCCCAGGGTCACACAGCTAGTAAGTGTTAAGTGTCTAAGGCCGGATTTGAACTCAGGTACTCCTGAATCCAGGGCCGGTGCTCTATCCACTGCGCCACCTAGCTGCCCGCAGAAAACTTGATTAAAAGAAAAAAAATGAAAGAGAGTGAAAAATAGCATGCTTCAGTCTGTGTTCCATCAATATCGGTTCTTTCTTTGGAGGTGGATAGTATGCTTCATCATTAGTCCTTTGGGATTGTCTTGGATCATTGTATTGTTGAGAATAGTTGTCTTTCACAGTTCTTCATCAAACAATATTGCTGTCTCTGTGCACAACTTTTTTGGTTCTGCTCACTTCACTGTATATCAGTTAATAAAGTATTTCCAGGCCTTTTTGAAGTCATCCTGCTTGTCATTTCTTATAGCACAATAATATTCCATCACCATCATATACTATAGTTTGTTTAGCCATTCCCCAGTTGATGGGCTTTCTTTTGATTTCCAATTTTTAGCCACCACAAAAGAGCTGCTATAAATGTTTTTGTACAAATAGGTCTTTTTCTCTTTTTGGGGATGTCTTTGGGATATAAACCTAGCAGTGGTATTGCTGGATCAAAGGGTATGCACAGTTCTATAGCCCTTTGGGTATAGTTCCAAATTGCTTTCCAGAATGGTTGGATCTTTTCACAATTCTACCAACAGTGGATTAGCATCCCAGCTTTCCCACGTCCCCTCCAACATCCAATATTTTCCGTTGTTGTTATATTTGCCACTCTGATATGTGTGAGGTAATACCTCAGAGTTGTTTTAATGTGCATTTCTCTGATCGATAGTGATCTAGAGCATTTTTTCATATGATTATAGATAGCTTTGATTTCTTTGTTTGAAAACTGCCAGTTCATATCCTTTGACCATTTATCAATTGGGAAATGACTTGTATTTTTATAAATTTGACTCAGTTTTCTATACATTTGAGAAATGAGGCCTTTATCAGAGATATTGGTACCACTTTTTGTGGTGGCAAAGAATTGGAAATTGAAGGAATTGTCCATCTATTGGGGAATGGCTGAACAAATTGTGGTATTTGGTTGTGATGGAATATATTGTGCTACAAGAAATGATAAGCAGGATGGTTTCAGAAAAACCTGTAAAGATATATGAACTGATGCCAAGTGAAATGAGCAGAATCAGGAGAACATTGTACACAGTAACAACAATATGAAAAACCTAGAAACTCTGATCAGTGTAATATTCAAGAAAACTCTGAAGGACTCATGATAAAAAATGCTACCCACTTTCAGGGAAAGAACTGATGAACTCTGAGTGCAGATTGAAATATATGTTTTTTCACTTTCTTTATTTTTTTTAATTTTAAAATTTTTTTTTTGCAGGGCAATGGGGGTTAAGTGACTTGCCCAGGGTCACACAGCTAGTAAGTGTCAAGTGTCTGAGGCCAGATTTGAACTCAGGAACTCCTGAATCCAGGGCCGGTGTTTTATCCACTGCGCCACCTAGCTGCCCCCACTTTCTTTATTTTTTTACATTGTGACTAATATAGAAATGTTTTCCATGATATCACAAATATAATTGATATCACATTGCTTGCCTTCTCAATGAGTGAAGGAGGGGTGGGAGAGATGGAGAGAATTCAGAACTCAAAATTTTCCCCAAAATGAGTTTAAAATAATTAAATAATGAATTTGTTTAATAAAGTAAAAAAGAGAAGAGATTTAGAAGTGCTCCTGTGGAGCTGCGAGAGAGTTGATCAGGGATGAATAAAAGGATTTCCCTACAGTGGTGAGGACCCAGCTGAGAATGGGTGGTCATCGTAGAATAACTTCCACCTGCTCCATCCTGCTCCATGTGACCTAGAGTAGAGTAGGTAGATTTAGAAGTAATACAGGGGTGGGGTCTGGAAAGGGATGAGCAGTTATAGGAGACGAAAGCATGGGGGACTCCCACGTTTACCCAGATAACTAAAGGATTGAGATTTTGAAGAGAAGAGAGGCCCTGGAGGGACCTTTGGGTGCAGTCAGGACAGAGAATAGATCTATGTGGAGGTGAAGCACAGGGAGGGCTGGAAGGACCAGTGGTTACAGTCCAATAAAGGCACTTCAGAGTTCTGGATTGTGGCAAAGTCAATCAAGGGTGTGCTTTCCCTTTATTGGTTCTATAGAGATAAGTCTCGGACAGGGACTTCACTGGTTTAGGGGTCTCCCAGAAGAAGCCACGCCTTCCAATGCAGGTCACTACGTGGAGTCCTAGAAAGTGGCCTACATCCCTGAGAGGTGAACTGAACTCAATTCGATTCAATAAACATTTATTAAGCACCCACTGTGTGCCTGGCACACAGCTGAGGGCTGGGTCCCACAGCCAGGATGCATCAAGAGGCAGGGCTGGAGCTGTCTCCTCAGGCTCTGAGGCTGGCTCTGTAGCCCTGACTAAAGGCTGGCTGAGGATGAGGAACCTGGAAAGGGCTTGAGATTACACTCTAGTGTTTTGGGGGTTTGAGGCCGCTGAGTTCTGAAAAAAGGGATCTGGGGTGTCTTCCTCATGAACTACCATCAGGCCTGTAATTGATGTTTTGGACCTTAATATACACCCTTCCCATTGTCCTCTCTGTTATTAGAGGTAGCTGGGGGTGGGTGCATGGATGGAGCTCTGAGCCCAGAGTGAGGAAGGTCTCTGAAGAGCCTACCATCTCCAGTGGTCAGTGTTTTACAACTTGAAGGATACAGAACTGCTCTGGGCATCTTCTCTGACTGTGAGATTGAGGGTCCTCCTGCCCAATCCATTTTTTCTATGTCCATTGTCTTTTTTAATCACTAGAGGGCAACAAGACTCCACGGCCGAACTCTGGGAGTGGCCAGAACTGCATCCTTGATGCCAAGGCCTTCTCTGAGCCCTTTAAAAGACTCTCACTGCAAGGCTCTCCCCTTAGCTTTGGGGGTGAAGTAATGGGGTGGGGTGGGGCACAGAGCACTGCAGGCCCAGAGAGGTGGCGATGGTCATGCAGATTTTCCCAGAGAGCTGGTGCAGCAGGGCCTTGACCAGAGCATGGTGTTAAAGGCTCTTAAAGGAGGGAGGCCCTTGGGCTCCTGGGGCTACCACGTTGTGCCCTCATCTTCAGCTGGCCTTTACTATGAGCTTCCTCTTCCCTCCTCCACATCTCAAAGCCCCTTAGCATCCCCTCTGGATCTGTCCTCCTGTGCTCCAGACGAGAGAAGGAGGATGCATGGACACGGTCCATGCTGGGGCAGAGACAGTGCTGGGGCATCAGGTATCTGAAGGAGGGGAAGGTACCAGAGGTGGAGAAGGAGTCTTGGACCCGGTAAATGCCCCCAGAGGTGACCGAGACAACACCAGTAACTCCTGCCCTCCATGCCTGTGGGCCCATCCATGTGCAAAGTCTTTGCAGGGTTGGGTCAGTCTTTGTACCTGTGTGCCGGTGTACCCATGCACAGTGCTGGGGGCATTGGAGGCATTTCATAAATCCTGGTTGATTAACTGATTGTTGAGAGTCCTCTATAAATGAATTCAGGGCATCTTTCAAGCAGGACATTAGAGGGGAAGAAACAGGCTTTTGAAAGGAATATTCAACCATCTCAGTTAAATATAAAGTACAGATAATAGAAAGTTTTACCCATTGTGCTTGGAGAGCCCTCTGCAATACAGAATGACATCCTGTAACCACTGCATAGGTGCTTGGGAGTTAGGGCTAGGAGGCACATTGGGGAACATGTAGGCCTAGCCCTTGGCCTTACAGACAAGAAAACTGAGTCCCAGAGAGAAGGACCTGCTGTAGATCACAGTCAGAGACAGACCTGCTGCCTAATGGGATATGATGAGTCCTTCCAGGCTATGATGTCCCTCCAGCATCATAGAAGAGGCATTTCTGAATGCCAGAGCAGGGCACATGGGACGGCACACTCCCCAGCACCCCAGGGCCATAGGGCCATTTGGAGTCTCACTTCCAGGGCAGGAATCCTTCAGCATGACGTACTCTCTGGATAATCAGAGCTTCCCTCTGTCCTCCATTGGCAGATTCCCATATTTAGAGCTAGAAGAGACTTGAGGGGACCTTATAATGGAGGCCCACCTCAGTACCAGGCATCCACACAGCACCTGCGAGGTTTTTGGTGGGGGTAGAAGCCCCTGAATAGATTTCTAGGATTGAGGCTTGTGCTCAGACACCTAGTGTCTGTTTCATGAAAATTCCTAAAACTAAGTCAGATAATTGTTTGGGACCAAGGATCTTGTCTCAGTCCAAGACAAATGTAGTCAGAAAGATGTCAGACTATCTTAGTCTGGAACATTCTGCTGCTGAGTGTAGTGGTCTATAGTCTCTTTGATGCCCTCAAAGGGCATTAGCCTGCTCTGGTCTGGGAGGGCAGTCTTGGAGAGGTGAAGCCCAGCAGATGGTAGCAGAGAGTAGTGACCCTGACCCAGCAGAGGAGACAACATGGTGGGAGTTCAGCATCCAGCACACCTGACAGAACACTAGAGGAGACCAGCAGCTCTGTGGTGTTGGAGATGGGAATGACTGACAGCCTTCAACTGTCCACACAATCCCTCCATGTGTGGCTTCTCTTCGTGTACACTTTCTGGTCACATGGATCATGTTTGTGCCCTTCTCCACTGATGATGGGCAACTTGGGAGAGTGTTCTCCCTGTGCTCATGGTATGTGGGGAGATGCTTTTTGGTTAGATGTCATTTACTTTGAATTCACATGTGCTCTGGCTGCAGCCATTGGTTGGGGCTCAGAAGTCACGTTTTGAGTTGATACAGATTGACCAAGTGCCTTGAACCCAACATCACCCTGTGTGTGTGTGTGGGGGGCTCCAGGTGCTCCCAAATGGGTCAGATCCCCCAGGCTTGGCTGCCTGGCGCTGCCTCCTCCTATCCTGGCACTCTGCACACTGTCTCTGCAAGCTACAGAATGAGACGATGACCATCCTGAGAGTTTTCCGTTCCCTGACCTAGAAAACATGTAACTGATATGGTTGTCTGGTGACTGGCACATCTACACTGCCTTCATTCCCAGACACGCACTGGGCAGACACAAAGGCAAAATTCTTTGGGGAGCTGGCCCAGAAAGGCCCAGGAGGTGCCAAACACACACGAAAAGGAAGGAAATGGGACCAGGGTGTACTGTGAAAGGACAGCTGCCAAACTAAATTCCTGGCCCCTCTTTCTGGGCCTTGGCAGAACCAAGAAACAAGGGGAGGGGCAACTGAATGAGAGAGACTGAGGCAGCCAGGTGGCCAAGAGCCAACTCCCTGAACTTCTCTCTCTAGAGGGGCCTTGACTGGCTGGAAAGGTGATGGTGAAACCTTCAGACCGGAGACTGGGGCACCAACAGCAGATATGACCTTGGTGGGCTTTGGCAATTGAGTCTTCAGCCCTATCCCTTTCCCTTATTGCATGACTAGAAGAATCCTCTTGCATCCTTGGTTTCTCCCGTGCAGACAGATGAACATTTTCTAACTTAGATCATGATTATTTTGTGCATGTTTTATCCTCTGACTAGACTGGAAGCCTTTTGAAGTCAGGGACTATCTTGATCCCCAGTGTCTAGAACCAAGACACACGATAGGTGCTTTAACTTGCCTGTGGGTTTGAATCCACCCCCTTAACTCTAGCCATCTCTCCCTCCCGTCCCGACCTCATTCTCTACTTTACTCACTAGTTTGTCCCCTTCTTCTTTGACATCCAGAACCATGATGGACTGGGCTAGTGAACTGAAATGGCAAAAGACTTGGATGTGAACCCAAAGTAAGTACCATATATTTTGCCACCATCATCAATCAATCGTCCTCTTCATCCAGTCATCATTAATCCATCCATCAATCCTCCTCCTCCTCCTCCTCTTACATTACTCTTGTCTCTGTTTCAAAATTTTTTTCAGTTACTTTTGTTAACTGTTTCCCTCCCCCTTTCACCCTCTCCCTCCTCAAAAGTGTTTTGCCTCTGACTGCCCCCTCCCCCACTCTGCCCTCCCTTCTTTCATCCCTCCCACCTTATCCCTTCCCTCCTACTTTCCTGCAGGGTTAGAGAGATTACTCCACCCAATTGAGTGTGTATGTTGTTCCCTCCTTGAACCAACTCTGATTAGAGGAAGGTTCATTCACTGCTCCACTCCTCCCTCATCTCTCCCCCACCCCATAAGCCCTTTCCTGCTTCTTTCATGTGAGATTTCACCCCATTCTACCTCTCCCCCTCCTCCCCCTCTGCAATCCTCTCCCCCCTCAATTTTACACTAAAGATGTCATCATGGGGCAGCTTGGTGACATAGTAGACAAAGCAGCTGCCCTAGATTCAGGAGGACCTGAGTTCAAATCCAGCCTCAGACACTTGACACTTACTAGCTGTGTGACCCTGGGCAAGTCACTTAACCCTTATAGCCCTGCAAAAAAAAAATAGATAAACAAACAAACACACAAATGAAGAAGAAGAAGATGCTTTCTTGTCTAACTCATAAGAACTTTCTCGGTATTAGGGCAGATGATAGGAATAAATTTAGACAGAGGGCACAGGTGGGAGTTGATTATGAAGGGATAATATCTGTAAAGCATTTATTTTTTGTTTATAGTATTTTTTCTGGGGTGGTCAGGATTGAGTGGCATGCCTGGGGTCGTGGAGTTAGTGAGTGTCTTGTGACTACAACAATTTAAATGGAAAGAACAACCACATACCAGGAAATCCAAGGTGAATGTAGTAAAAGTGTAGAGATCAAGCATAACTTGAATGAAGAGCTGGGACAAGACACCCTGAACCCACCCCTTTGTGGAGGTGGGAGATCACAGATGTTACACATTACACATGTTTTCGGAATTTTTCAACATATCAATAATTTGAGCTGTTTTTTTTCTCTTTAAAAGTACTATTTGTTGGGACGGCCAGGTGGCACAGTGGATAGAGCACCAGTCCTGGATTTAGGAGGACCCGAGTTAAAATCTGACCTCAGACACTTGACACTAGCTGTGTGACCCTGGGCAAGTCAGTTAACCCCAATTGCCTCACCAAAAAAAAAAAAATTAAACAACAAAAAAGTACTATTGGTTTTATTGAATGGCTTTCAGACACATGAAGTGGGAAGGATATTGGGCATAGCTATGATAATATAGAAAACAGAGGATATCAATAAAAACTTATTTTAAAACAAAAAAAATCCAGACTCTATTTTGTGTATTAATTCTAGAAAGTTTTCTTGAATAGATGATTAAGATTCTTTTATTTTTCCCTGATTTTCTGGGAGGTCAGTAATCCCAAGGTTTCCCTATAGCCTGTCTCCTAGGATTGTTATCTGACTCTTCAAGTTTGCCAGTTCTTTCAATAATTCAGTGATTTATGGAGACTTTATTTTGACTTGGTGTCCATTGGCAAGTCTGTTATTTGGTATAATCAAATTGTTATTACCTGTTTCTGTTAATTCATCAAGGTTTTCTGTTATTTTCCATATTGGGGGGCAGCTAGGTGGCGCAGTGGATAGAGCACCAGCCCTGAAGTCAGGAGTACCTGAGTTCAAATCCGGCCTCAGACACTTAACACTTACTAGCTGTGTGACCCTGGGCAAGTCATTTAACCCCAATTGTCTCACTTATAAAAAAAAGTGACTATATTTTTCATATTGGCAATCTCTTTATCACTTTCTCCTGATCTTTTACAGTGAATTTAGTGATTTTTTTCTTTGAATTTTTATGCCAATATTTTCCCTAGTTAACTTTCTATTCTAATTATAGCTAAATTTTTTGTTCATTTGTGCAAACCCTTTTCAACTTCATACAAATATGATCTGTTTTGTCTCCTGTGAGCCCCTCTATCTCTTGTTGGGTCAGTAACTCTTCCTCTACCCATATTTGTGAAATGCTATCTCCTCCTTTGCTCTTCTATTTTGTTTGTTGTGTGACCTTTTAAATTGAAGTCACATATCCATTTGGAGCTTGTGATGGTATATTGTGTGAGATGTTGATCTAAGCCAACTTTTTTTTTTTTTTTTGGTGAGGCAATTGGGGTTAAGTGACTTGCCCAGGGTCACACAGCTAGTACATGTCAAATATCTGAGGCTGGATTTGAACTCAGGTCCTCCTGACTCCAGGGCCAGTGCTCTACCCACTGTGCCACCAAGCTGCCCCAAAGCCAACTTTTTGCCTAACCATTTTCCAGCTTTCCTTCCAGTTTGGGTTTGCAACATATGTAAGTGATGGACATAAGGAAGCTTAATAAGTTAATTAGGTTAATTTCAACTTTCAGAAATAAAATCTTGAGCTCATCTACTTTCCTCGAGCCACATGTCCAAGGCCAGATAGTAGCCAAATCATGACAAGGCCAAGGATGGCCAGGTCCAAGAACACTGCTACCAGCCGGCTTGGTCTGCCAGCCAAGCTTCCCATGGACCTGTGCTCCAGCTCCCCGGTGATGGGAAGCTTAGGAAAGTGAGGCTACAGTGAGCCTCACCAGTCATCTTTAGAAATAAACCCCTATCTATAGGGCCACATCCTCTTCTCTTCACTCTGAACATGTGATCTACAGCCAGGTTCTGCATAGGTGCTTGTCACGTCAATGAGTCCTGCAGTACAGATGCTGTAGAGATGTGTTGACATGCACATCGTCAAGGCAACAATGTCTAGGGAGGAGGCAGGGCTACTGGCCACTGAGCTGCAGGGCTACTCTTGCTCACCCTATCTTTTTTTGCCACTTTTGTGAGGACTATATCTTTCAAGAAAGCCTGAAGCAGCCCCATAGGCCTGTTGCTGTCAAATAAAAATGGTCTATGTGTTATGCACATCCCCTCAGTGGATCAGGGTTTACATTCTAAAGACTTGTATGTCATTTTCCTTTTAGGTAATTCAGTGCAGAAGGGTGGCATGCCTACAAGCTTTGGAGAACAAAGGATTTTTATCCGAGGCTTCAGCTGGGGTGAACCCAAAACCCCAAGGAGGGATGTGGGCCAGTTGAAGTTAAGCTTTAGGCTTTGGGCTTCAGAGTTGTGAAGAATCATAGTGTTGAGGATTTGGGGGCAGAGGGTTCAAAGAGGTTTTTACGTTGTGAAGAGAGTAAGTGAGCTTAATGTTTTTTTAAAGGATCCTGCAGAGAAATAATCTATAGCCTCAGGAACTTTCACTGAGCACCTTGTAGGGGAAAAAGGACCCAAGGTCTGGATCTTGTGCTGGAAGGCTCTTTTTCTCCCTCCACGGTACTCAGAATTTGAAAGCAGGAGAATCAGAGAACCAGAGAGTCTCAGAACAACCTTTGGGATGTTTTCCCTCATCATTATCTCTACTTTCCTGCCTTGGGGGTGGGGTGGGTAAGAGATAGTGAGGAATCCAGGATGACTCCTAGCTTTTGAGCCTGAGGGAATGGGAAGATGGTGTTGCACTCTACAATAAGCAGGGAAAGTAGGAGATGGAGTTTGGGGAAAAGATAATGAATTTTGTTTTGGACATATTGAGTTTAAAATGTCTACTGGACATACAGTTTGAGGTGTCTGAAGGACAGTTGGAGATGTGAGATTGGAGGTCAGCAGAGAGATTGGGACAGGATAGATATATTTGAGTACCATCAGCATAATGATAATTAAATCCATGGGGGCTGATGAGATCACCAAGTGAAGCAGTATAGAGGAAAAAGAGGACCCAGGACAAAATCCTGAAGAATACCTACAGTTAAAGGGCATGATCAGGAAGAAGATCCAGCAAGAGATACAGAGAAGGGGGACAACCAGGAGAGAGGGTGTCTCAAAAACCTAGAGAGAGGAGACTATCAGGGAGAAGAGAGTGATCAACAGTGTCCAAGGCTGCAGAGAGGTTAAGGAGAATGAGGACTGAGGAAAGGCCCCTGGATTTAGCAACTAAGAGATCATTGGTAAGTTTGGAGAGAGCAGTTTTGATGGAATGATAAAGTTGGAAGTGAGATTCTAAGGAACTGAGAAGACAGTGAGAGGAGAGAAAGTGGAGGCACCTAGTATAGTCGATTTTTTGAGGAATTTGGTTACAAAAGCAGGAGAAATATAGGATAATACTTAACAAAGATGGATCAAGTGAGGGTTTTTTTCAGAATGGGTGAGACATACGCATGTTCGTAGGGACTAGGAAATTAGCCAGTGGACAGGGAGAAATTAAGTGAGAGAGTGGGGATGACAAAAGAGCCAATCAGTTGGAGGAGACAGGATGGAATGGGATCACTTGAACAAGTAGAGGAATTAGCCTTTATAAGGAGTAAGGGCACCTCGTCATGTGAGACAGGGGTGAAGGAAGAAACAGTGGCATGAGGGATATGGTTGATAGGAGATGAGGAAAAGGGAGTTCTTGGTGGCTGGCCTCAATTTTTCTGTAAAAGATCAGTCTGGGTTCTCGGCTGAGAGAATTGGGGAGAGGAAGCTATGGGAGATTCGAAGAGGGATGAAAAGGTTTGGAAGAGCTGCTGTGGAGGGTGAGAGGCAATGAGAGATGATGTGAAGTATAGTAGGATCGTCAAGCAGCAGTGAGGGCCCAGTTGAGGTTAGTAACATAAATTTGTCATGGACCCAGTCAGAATGGCTGTGTAATTTTTTCCACCTTCATTCAGGAGCATTTGTGTGAGCATGAAGGTGATGAGTGGGGCAGTGACTAAGGCTGAGGCTTGGCTGGGTATAATTGCAAGATGATAAGGGGGCTGGGGATTCTAGAGGGGAGGACAATGTAGAGTTGAATTTGTTCACCAAGGGGTCAATATGGGGAGAAGAGGAGAGAGTAGCTAGTGTAGGGGAGATGACCTAGGGGAGGACTGAAGAATTAAGGGATTGGAGGTCATGGTGTGGATGGAGAAGGGTTTTATAAGGCAAGGCCTAGAGAGAGGAGAAAAAAACCCAATTGCGATTGGAGAGGGGATTTCAGAATTCTTCAACATTTGGAAAGATGGAAAGATCAAGAACATCTTTGTGTGTGGCTGAGGTTAAGTGGAGAAGCAACTCAGGAGCCAAGTGTTGTTGTTTGTCCTTTGTTCTTGAAGAGGACCACGACATCGGGAGGTGATGTTATGACTTGCAGTGAATTGGATTTAAGTGAGGCAGGGCTGTGCAAAGTTACCAACCTCACTCTCTCCTCCAGAGCCATCTGGGTCCGGTGGCAAGATGTACATCAGGATGACTGGAGATGGCCCTGGATTTTTTTTTTTTGGTGAGGCAATTGGGGTTAAGTGACTTGCCCAGGGTCACACAGCTAGTAATTTGTCAAGTGTCTGAGGCCGGATTTGAACTCAGGTCCTCCTGACTCCAGGTCTGGTGTTCTATCCACTGTGCCACCTAGCTGCCCCTGGCCCTGGATTTTTAAGGCAATTGGGATTAAGTGACTTGCCCAGGGTCACACAGCTAGTAAGTATATGAAGGCAGATTCACTGTGCCACCTAGCTGCCCCAAATCAGGCATTGAACTCATTGAGGAAGGAAGGGGAGTAAACTGGAGGTCTGTAGACACTGTGATCAGGATTTTGATTGGGTGGTAGAGATGAATAGCATGTGTCTCAAAGGAAGATATTTTTCATGAAAAAGAGATTTCCCCCCAAAACATTTTGTCTTTTTCCTCAATGAAAGTCCTCTGATGCCTCATCATGGTAGTGGCCTGACCTGGGACTCTAGAAGACTGTATCAATGGAATTCAGACTGTCAGGTGTTATCAAGCTAGGATTAGAGTGAGCAGCTTAAAGGGACCTCAGAAGCTATCTAGTCTAATCTCTTCATTTTACAGAGGAGGAACTGAGGCTCAGGGAGGTTTAAGTGTTTTGCCCAGATTTTTATGTTAAGTGAGTGGCAGGACTGAAATTTGAACCCAAGTCCTCTGGTTGCAGATCTGGGTCTTTTTATGCAGTTCCCAGGAACCAATGATGTCTCATTGACTAAAAAGCAGACCAGCTAAGCATAAAGCAGTTCATCTTCAGAGGGTTAATCACAGAGATGTACTGATAAATGTCTAACAACCAGCTTTCAAAAAAAAGAGCAACATGTTTTTGTGTTTTTTTTTTTTTTTGGTGGGGCAATGAGGGGTTGAGTGACTTGCCCAAGGTCACATCACTAGTAAGTGTCAAGTGTCTGAGGTTGGATTTGAACTCAGGTCCTCCTAAATCCAGGGGTGGTGCTCTATTCACTGGGCCACCTAGCTGCCCCAAGAAACATACTTTTAAGTTTAATATGCGTTATTAACATTTTGATTCTTCACTTTCTTAAGTTTAGACAATTAACAAAACAATAACCCAAGCCCTGATTTGCAACATTTGCTGATTTCTGAAGTGTAAATGCTCACACTGAATATTTAACAAGGGCCTCTTGTAAGCCACATGTAGGAGAACTGGCTCCAGCACACTCCTTGGTTTATCACCTGGTGGAGGCATTTCTTTATCCACAGTAATTCATGGATGGAATTGTTTACTAAAAGGAAGATGAGTTGCAATCTGTGCTTGTAGAAAGTGTGCTCATAAACTTGAAATTTGTAGACAGTCATTGCTGTTTGAAGTGGTCATATTGTTCTTGTGTTGGTTAATAGCTAGATCTGTCTCATTTATAGGTTAAAATGGAAAAAAAGAACTTTACTTCTTAGAATCATAGGACTTGGAGGTAGGAGGGACCTTAGGGTTCATCTAGTCCAACCCGCCCATTGTACAGATGGTGAAACTGAGTTGGGTTGCATGGCTATCCTGTATCAGAGCCAAGAGCCAAGGGAGTTGGTTCCAGGAGCTGCTCTTGTAGCTGGCCAAGGAGATGGGATCTCTAGAGGGAAGAGCAGAAGGAGAGCCTGGAACCTTGAAGGCAGGAACCATTTCTAAGATCAGGCTGGGGTTGGCTGTCCTTGGGTGAGTGACTGAGCAGAGCAGAGTTGACTTCTGGGGCTTCTAACTGGGGGCTATGGGGACGCAGATTAGAGACTTGAACCTGGTGCTGCAGAAGGTACATTTCACCTTGCAAGCTTTACATGTTACTCCCTCAGCAGTGAGCTGCATGGTTCCCTTGCCCACATCCTGACTTAATGAGTCTCAGCTATTGGCTGTTGTGCTCTGAACATGATCTTGACAAGATGAAGCTTCCTCTTTTTGCTTTCCCTGGAAAAACCCTCACGCCGAGGGGCCTGCTCATTGGTTTGCAATATTTATCATCTTTTTTGGTGAAGTGCTGAATCTAAGGGGAAGAACACTGGGTATGGAGCTACAGTAGGGACTGGCTCTTACTTCCTGTTTAACCTTGCACAAGTCTCTTTGCCTCTCTGGGTCCTCATTCCTTCATCTGCAAAAAGATGGAACCAAATGATTTTAGGTACTTTTTGGCTCTAAAGCCACATGACCTGAATGCTAAAACTAATTTGGTTACTATATGAGTGACCTTAACCTCTGGAATACCAGTATCCACAACCTTAAACCCAAAGTCTCTTTTCCTCCACTCTTACAAAATATCTCTCCTATAGGATCTCTCCCACTCACTATCCCATTCTCTTTACTCACACAGTTGCCAGCCTAGTTCAAGCACTTATCTCTTGCTTAGATTATTGCAATGGGCTCCCTTTCCTAAGTCTCTTCCTTTTCCAGTCTTTTCCTCCTACAGTGGCTCAGGTTTGATCATGTCACTCTCCTACTCAATAAACTCCAATGGCTCCCTATTGCCTCTAGGATCAAATATAAGCTATGCACCATCACTTTCTGAGCTCTTCACAATCTGGACCTAACCTACCTTTCCAGACTTGTTATACTTTACTCCCCTTCCTACATTGTTCAGTCCAGCCATCCTTCTTGCTGTTTCTCATACATGATCCTGTCTCCCATCTCTGAGCTTTTCCATTGGCTGTCTCTCATGTCTGGAATGTGTTCCTATCTCTTAGATCCCTTGCTTCCTTCAAAACTCTACTCCAGCATCACAAAACCTTTCCATATCCCCTCCTCTGACAGCTGGCACCCCCCCCAATTTACTGATATTGATTTGCACATATTTATATACAGCGAGGCAGCAAGGAATAGTCACTAGGGAGTTGGGGCAAGTCTCTGACGAATGCTGACTGTGTAACCTTGGCCAAGTCACTTAACCTCCAATGCTATAGGCAACTTTCCAAGACTAAGTTTTAGAGCAGGTAGCAAACTCCATTGGAAGAGGGTTGTTCATAACCTGAGAGTTCCCTCTATAACTAAAAGCACAGGTCCGGTCCTTAATTCTTCTATAGGGCACCCCAAAAATCCTAGTGTAGTTTAGGGGGAAGGGAATACTCTGTATATATACATATATACAGAGATATATATCATATATATCCATGTGTATATGTGTATATATGTGGCTTGGGGAAAGGAATAAGTATTTATATATGTATGTATACATATCTGAATATATGCACAAATATATGTGTATGTAAATATATCTATTGCCAAGCATTAAGCACTTTACAAATGTTACCTCATTTGACCCCCGAAACAACTGTGGGAAGTTGGTACTGTTTTTGTCCTCATTTTGCACCGGAGGAAACTGAGGCAGACAGAAAGTAATTGACTTTTCCAGGGCTGGATTTGAGCTCAGGTCTTCCTGTCAACCACCTGATTGCCTCTAGTTTTACTAACTCATACTGAAAACTTTAATAGCTTTAAACTGCACTAAGACTTTTGGGACACCCTGTATATGGATATATTGTCTCCCCTGACAGAATGTAAATTCCTTGAGGGCACAGACTATTCCATTTCATCTTTCTAACTTGAGTGTCCAGCATGGTGCCTGGCGCACATTATTGTTGAGTGATTGATAATGGTTGCTTTCCAGGGCTAAGGTGCTGACCCAGTGGCGTGCCTACCTTCTCTGCTGCCCGCTGACCATGGTGCTGAATGGAATCCCCTTAAGAGTCACTGTCTCCGATCTCCTTTTGAGAAGCTTTGGAAATTTAAAGAATCTTAAGAAGGGTTTCCTGGTAGAGCTGGAGGGACAGCTGGCCCAGGATTGTCTGCTTTGAAATCCTTGGATGAATAGACCTATGAAAGAACAAAATGAAGACTTCCTGTTGCTACCAAATAGGAAATGCTATCAATAACAAGAACTCACATTTATAAAGCTCTTTAAGATTTACCTTGTAGAGAGATAGAGAATATTATGAAATGCAAAATGGATGATTTTGATTATATCAAATTAAAAGTTTTTGTACAAACAGAAGCAATGCATCCAAAATTAGAAGGGAGGCAGAAAGCTGGGAAATTATTTTCACAGCCAGTGTTTCAGATAAAGGTCTCATTTCTAAAATATATCAGGAACCAAATCAAATTTATAAGAATCCAAATCATTCCCCAATTGAGAAATGGTCAAAGGATATGAACAAGGCAGTTTTCTGATGAAGAAATCAAAGCTATCTGTTGCTATATGGAAAAAATGCTCTAAATCACAATTGATTAGAGAGATGCAAATTTAAAACAACTCTGAGGTACCATCTGACACCTATCATATTGGCTAATAGGACAAAAAAAGGAAAATAATAAATGTTGGAGAAGCTGTGGAAAAATTGGAACACAAATGCATTGTTGGTGGAGCTATGAACTGATTCAACCATTCTGGAGAGCAATTTGGAACTATGCCCAAAGGGCTATAAAGCTGTGCATGCCCTTTGACCCAGCATTACCACTATTGGGTCTTTTTCCCAAAGAGATCATAACAAAGGGGAAAGGATCCACATGTGCAAAAATATTTATAGGTGCTCTTTTTGTGGTGGCAAGGAATTGGAAATCGAAGGGATGCCCATCAATTGGGGAATGGCTGAACGAGTTGTGGTATATGAATGTAATGGAATTCTATTGTGCTGTAAGAAATGATGAGCAGGTGGATTTCAGAGAAACCTGGAAAGACTTAAGTGGATTTATGCTGAGTGAGATGAGCAGAACCAGGAGAACATTGTACACAGTATCAACAACATTGTATGTTGATCAACTATGATAGACTTGACTCTTCTCAGCAATACAATGGTCCAAGATAGTTCCAAAGGACTCATGATGGCAAATGCTCTCCAAATCCAGAAAAAAAAACCTGTGCAGATTGAACCATATTATTTCTATTTTTTTGTTTTTCTTTTCTGAGGTTTTTTCTTTTTGCTCTGATTCTTCTCTCAGCATGACTAATGCAGAAATACGTTTAATGTATTTATACATATATCAGATAACTTGCTGTCTTGGGGAGGGAGGAGGGAGGTAGGGAGAAAAATTTTAAACTAGAAATCTTATAAAAACAAATATTTAAAACTATATCTACATGTAACTGGAAAATAATAAAATACTTTTATGAAAAAAAAAGATTCACCTTGTAGGGGACAGCTAGATGGTGCAGTGGATAAAGCAGTAGCCCTGGATACAGGAGGACCTGAGTTCAAATCTGGCCTCAGACACTTGACACTTAATAGCTGTGTGACCCTGGGCAAGTCACTTAACTCTCATTGTCCCACCCCAAAAAACCTTCACCTTGTGCTTTCCTCACAACAGTAGGTAGAATTAGTACAATCATCCTCATTTTATAGATGAGAACACTGAGGCTTCCAGTCATTCAGTGATTTATCCAAGGTCAAAGAGCTGGGATTTCAGCTACAATCTGAGTCCAAGCCCTAAGCTCTTTTTACCATTTGGGAAAGAAATAAGAAGAGCAGAAAGATGCACAGCGAATTCTGCCCATAAAACAAATAGGAGGACAAAGTACTTTAACAGAAATTCATCAGGTACTAATTAAGAGCTGAGTGAAGTGCTGTGAACCTAGTACAGCTTAATGGGAGCACCACTAATAGCTTATGATTTGTAACTTGAATTAAGTAATCAATCCTCCACAAATTTAATTGGGAGCATTTAGTTAATTGATGGGTACAATGGGATGGGTGACATGAGTTACAGCTGTTTGCTTCCTTTTGATTCCCTGAGAAGTCATGAAGTAACAAAGGAACACCAGAAGCTTCCTGTGGCCTGATGGAGTGGAGGTTTAATGACCCCAGGAAGAAGGCTTCATTACTGGAAATATTTCCAGGTGTCTGACTCTGGCATGATGAGTGGTCTGAGGAGGTGTTTCTCCCCCTAGAGCAGCCTGTTGCTGAGCTTAAGGACTCCAATGAGGAAGAAGACTGCAATAACACAAGGAAAATGAATCCATCCTTTGCTCTACAGATGCAATTTGTTCTGTAAAAACTCTCCCGAGTTGAAAATATATATTACAAAATCTCTGTATGTGTGTCTCATGTCTTCTATAATAAGGAATTTAGCCATGCTGAAGAACAGTAGTCCATGTAGTGAAATGGGGCTATCGATTACTTTTGTCTGTTGAAGCAAACAACCATAGAGTGACTTGACTGCTTACAGAGGGATAGATGTACCTCAATTCTGGAGAGTGGTTGATGTCTCCTTCGTAGGAAAGGATTGGATAATTTCCCAAATGTAGTCCAAGTTACTCTTTTCCTTACAGTCACTCTAATTAATTAATTCATCCATAGTTATAATTATTTAATAATAATAATAATAATAGCTAACATTTAAATAGCTCTTCAAAGTTGGTAAAGCACTTTACAAATATTCTCTCATTTGATCCTCACAATAACCCTGGGAGGTAGGTGCTACTGTTAGCCCTATATTATAGTTGAGGAAATTCACCCTCATCCCAGGGTTGTTGTAAGGATCAAATGAAAGAATATTTGGGGAAAAAGAGCTTAGCACAGTACCTGGAACATAGTAGGTGTTAAATAAATTCTTATTTAATTCCTCTTAAGGTAGATAGAGGCTAGGTGATTTGTCCAGGGTCACATATCTAGGAAGTGCCTGGATTTGAAATCAAGTCTGCCTGACTCCAGATCCAGTGAGTGCTTTTAGGTTTGCAGAGCATTTGATCTATCATCTATCTATCTATATCTATCTATCTATCTATCTATCTATCTATCTATCTATCTATCTATCTATCTATCTATCTATCTATCTATCTATCTATCTATCTACCTATCTACCTATCTATCTATCTATCTATCTATCTATCTATCTATCTATCTATCTATCTATCTATCTATCTATCTATCTATCTATCTATCTATCGAAATACCAGTGATTGGTTTTGAGTATACAAAATACAATCCAATAAATACAAAGTGAAACAACCTTAACACTCAAGGAGTTTTCAGTTTAGCAGGGAGACTACACAGGTAGTTAGATGTGTGTGTGTGTGTGTGTTACTGTATGTCATTTTATGGACAAAAGACAAGAACAATCCACTTTGTTTGAGTTGTTTTAAGTGGCTGCAAATCTTACTGGAGTTTCCTGGGACTTGCTGCAACCAATACAATGTTACCTCAAACCAGGAGCCTCTAGAGGTTGTCACTACCCACAGGGAATCCATTGTCTATTTGAACTCTGACCTGGATATCCTCCTTGATGTGGGGTGAGGGCCTTTGGCAAGCACAATCTCCTTGTTGTAAGCCTTGCTTGGTACTAATCATTAAAGGGAGGTTCACTGAATAATTATTAGTATGATTATTTCTGTCAAGGACACTGCTATGATCCTTAATACACACACACACACACACACACACACACACACACACACTCAAGATGCCATGTTGGAGGAGA
This sequence comes from Dromiciops gliroides, assembly GCF_019393635.1. Classification (NCBI taxonomy): domain Eukaryota; kingdom Metazoa; phylum Chordata; class Mammalia; order Microbiotheria; family Microbiotheriidae; genus Dromiciops; species Dromiciops gliroides. Next base: position 276,680,980 of record NC_057866.1, read on the forward strand.
ATATTTGGTGTGCTTTAGCAGTCAAATGAGATTTTGAGTGGTAATGACAGTAAGCCAGGAAATCTTGGATTCTCTGCTCCTTACAATGTGCTGTGTTCCTATTAAGACATGGCCTAAAAATGAAAATCACCTGTGAAAGAGAGCTTGCCTGCTCCTGCATCATATTTCCATCCTGGACATCCTTGATGTGTGGGTTTCCCAGGTGGGAAACAAGCAGTTTGGATGAGAGGGCCCCTCAGGTCCCTTCTAGGATCCCCTCAAAGTGCTTGTTTATTAAGGGGCTTATGTCACTTTTGTCTTTTCATCCCCAGCAACTAGTATATAGTAGGGGCTTAACAGATGTTTTTGAGTTGAATTGCTTTGACTTGTGCACTTCTGGATTGTTCTTCCTTGGGCCGAAAGATAGCAAAGTGGATAGAGTGCCAGGCCTGGAGGCAGGAAGACCTGAATCTGAATCTTGCCTCAGACATATACTAGCTGTGTGATCCTGGGCAAGTCATTTAACCTCCTTCTACCTCAGTTACCTCTTCTACAGAATGGAGTTAACACCCACCTCTCAAAGTCATTGTGAGGATTTAATGAGATCGCCAATGGAAAATGCTTTCCAAACTTTAAAGGGATAGAGAAATGCTAGGTTTTATTATTCAAAATGAAGGTATTGGACTGGCTGCCCTCCTATATCCCCCCTCCTCCATTTGGATTCTTTAACCATAGAGCACCTAAAACCCAGTGAAGATGAAGACAATGGTCCTTGTGTCTCTGGCCTGGGGGTGGTGAGGAGTCCTCTGCAAATCTCACTAAGTGTGCCTTTCAGTTATCACCATCCATCCATCCCGCAACCATTTATTAAATACTTACTATATACAAATGCTTATGCTAAGTGCTGGGGAGTCACACATTTTAATGGAAAGATGGCCCTGGGGAGATGGAAAGATCCCTTGGTCTTTGGGGCTGGGCCACAGCCACCGAGCTGATGGTCCTGCCTTTTCTTTCATCTCATTCCCACCAAAAAAATCACATCAGGGGGCAGCTAGGTGGTGCAGTGGATAAAGCACCAGCCCTGTATTCAGGAGGACCTGAATTCAAATCCAGCCTCAGACACTTAACACTTACTAGCTGTGTGACCCTGGGCAAGTCACTTAACCCTCATTGCCCCGCAAAAACAAAACAAAATCACATCAGCCTCTGATGCTGGACAATTTGACAAGGCCGAGGAATGTGGTGGCAACAACTTTCTTTTCTGGGCCTTCAGGAACTGTGACTGCAGTCTCTGCAGGAGCAGTGACTGGGCTACATCTTCCCAAGGTGTGCTTCCCAGCATGATGGCTGAGGGCATGGGCTGGAAGCATTGCTATTCTCAGAGCTTCTGGGAGGTCTCTGTCAGCTTCTGAGGGTGGATGGTGGGGTGTGGGTTGGCTTTCCTGGTCCATTCTGCTTCCTGTCTCTCCTTTAGGTAGCAAAATGGAGGCCTGTCTCTCACACAGTGCTCCTATCTTTACTAAGGAGGAGAGAATGAATGAAGATACAACACCTCCGAAAGGTTGCTGCCACTCTCAAAGCTTTAGGGTCCTTCCAAGAAGGAACAGTAACTCCTAGAAGAGGAAGGCCCGATGGAAGAAGTGGCAGTTGAGCTAGGTCTTGAAGGTACTGATCTGGGAGAGAACATTCCAAGCATGCAGACAGAGGGAGAGAAATCTAGAGAGTGAGTTAAGGGAAGTCACTAGTCAAGTCTAGTCCATATACAGAGCACATAGAAGGGGAAATGGGAGATAGGACTGGCAAGGTCAACTGAATGCAGAGGGCAGAAAGCCTTGAATGCCTGGCTAGGGAGTTTAGATTTCATTTAGTGGACAGCAGAGAACCACTGAAGTTTTGTAAGCAGGGGAAGGACAGGATTGAAAAAGCACATGATGAAGACATTTGGCAGACATGTAAAGGATGGTAAGAGGATGGAGACAGGAAGAAAGGCCATTTAAGAAGCCATTTTACTAGTCTGGGGGAAGAGAGACAAGGGTTTGGACTAGAGTGGTGGCTATCCAAGCAGAAAGGATGGAAGAGGCACCCTGAAAATGGCCACCTTATAATCCACACCAGGACACAAGACCCTGAATTAAAATGTCAACAAAAGCATTTACAGACTTGCAATGGCTAAGCTCTGTTTTTCTATTTTCAAAATGATGCCAGATAATCTACTTTAGGGAATAATTGGAAAATATCAGGGAACGAATTTCATTAGGATTACATTATATTGTCCGGCAAAAGCTGGTGAATGAGCAGCATAGATAGAGCACCTCATTCCTTTCCGTTACATTTAGTTCAATTCAATTCAGGAAATATTCCTCTTGGAATTCTGGGTTTTCATTGGTTCACCCTTGGTAATCAGCTATTTTCTAAAAGTGTTATCTATGGTTTTGTCTGGAAAAGAATCATTTACATGATTTCTGATTTCTTTTTTGTGTGTTGTTTGGGGAAAGTGACTTTTATTTATGACAAAATGACATCATTGGTTCTTCTTGGCTACATAAATTCCCCAGGGTCATTAGTCTCCCATACACATGAGCTGTTATCATGGAATAAGAGACTCCAGATTAAGTCTCTGAATGAAGAGGCAGAATCATAGAACCTGAAGTCAGCTGAACTAAGAATCTCATTCTCTTTCTGGTATTGACATCACCCTTAATATATAATTGTGTGTGTGTGTGTGTGTGTGTGTGTGTGTGAGGACATATGGATGATTGTTTTCAATTAATATTATACCATCAAACTTTGAAAAATGCTTTTCTTTTTTTTGGTAGTATCTCTGTTTACATTTAGGTCATGTATCCATTTTTACCATATCTTGGTAAATGGTGTAAGATACTGATTTTTTTTTTGGTGTGAGGCAATTAGGGTTAAGTGACTTGCCCAGGGTCACACAGCTAGTAAGTGTTAAGTGTCTGAGGCCATATTTGAACTCAGGTCCTCCTAAATCCAGGGCTGGTGCTCTATCCACTGTGCCATCTAGCTGCCCCTTAAGATACTGATTTTATTTACACATGTTTGTGTCTGATGGTAGCTATCTCTAGGTTGAAGACAGGAAAGGGAAGAAAAAAAAGGAGAAAAAAGAGAAATTTACATGATAAGCTTATAGATGTCAAAGGAATAGCAAGTTGTATATATTAGATTTGCAATTTTATGAGCAATCTTTCTTTTATACTGTTATAGAAATGCTTGTTTTATTCCATAAATTAAAAATAAAATAAATAAAAATTTAAGAAAGAAACAACGGGGGCAGTTAGGTGGCACAGTGGATAAAGCACTGGCCCTGGATTCAGGAGGACCTAAGTTCAAATCCAGCCTCAGACACTTGACACTTACTAGCTGTGTGGTCCTGGGCAAGTCACTTAACCCCCATTGCCCCATAAAAAAGAAAGAAACAACAACAACAAAAGAAAAGTGGTGTATGAAACTAGGACATCTTTTGCTAACTTGGTTACAGTTAGGACAACAGGGAAGGCAGGGTAGTGGAGCTGTGGGAGCAGGGAGGCAGCAGCTCCTGTTAGCCTTCCAAATAAGGACATTAAATTCTTTCCCACTCAAGATTCTGGTAGGCAATATGTAAAAAAACAACCCAAGAAGACCAAAAGAAGCCAATTCAGTCTCAAACTTCTCTAGGAAAGGCACACATGGCTTCCAGGGACAGGGAGGTGGTGGTCCCACTCTATTCTTCTCTCTTCAGACACAGAGTATTTTGTTCAGTTTAGTTCTACATGCCATGGTTTAAGAAGGACATTGGTAAACTGAAATATCCAGAGAGGGCCAATCATCATTGTGAAGAACCTCAAGGCCATGTCATATGAGAGTGTCAGTCAGTCAGTCAACAAACACCACTTCTAAAGGCTTCAAGAGATGGAGCCCAAGGGGATGGGAAGAGAAGAAAGAAGTCAGCCTTGAGTAAAATTGGCCCAGAATTATGGGACAAAGTTGCACGGGCTGCCAGGGAGAAGGGGGCCTGGAGTCATTGGAGGACACCTCTGAACAGAGCTTGCTGAACCAAGACTGTGGCTATTTTGGATGAACTAATATTTTTTGTTAACTGAGGGTTGAGCAGAAAACTCTTTTTGTTTCTTTGCTTTCTGGGATACTGTTCCTCAGCTAGATTAATGTCTTTCTTGCCTTGGCCTCTTCTGAGTTAGGAAGAAAATATTCTGAGGCAGGGGCAGGGGCCTTTAGCTCACAGCTCTCCAAGGCTATTCAATTTAGCTTGCTCTGCACAGGACACCAGATTCTCCTGGTATAGCAGTGAAGATGTGGATATTAAAGGAAATAGAGCAGACACGGTGCCCTGAGTCCCCTGGGTAGAGTCCTGGGGGAAGATCCTATCTAGGCTAGGAAATAATGACTAGTATCCAGGTTGCCCAGCCAACCCTCTAAGACTATAAGTTACAGATGAGTTGTGAGCCAGACTGGGAAATGTTCCCACCTTGGACAAATGACATTGTGCATTTTATTGGAGGAAACATAATAAATACCTGTTGCATGCTTGAATCTGGTCCCCATTTTAGAGACAAAAAAAACTGAGATCCTTAGAAATTATGTAACTTATTGAGGGATTCACAGCTGTCAGAGCTGGGTGTTCAAGGCCAGGGTTAGCTGTCTGTGTGTTAGTTCCTGTAGGGTGCTGTAACATTGAGGCCCTTAATAAAGGTGTGAATTGAATCATTGTATTGGGCACTAGATTCTCTCTTGGAGCTCCACCTGCATTCCCAATGCTCCAGTAACCTTGGTTGTGCTCAGGTTGAGAGCTGATAGATCCCCATCCCAGAGATGGTGTCTGATCTCCAGGGGCTTGGAATCTAGGTTGGAGATGAGGCATCCAGAACATGGACTTCTTCCTCTATGGTTTTTGCCCATGCCATCCTGAGGAATGGGTCAATCAAGACGCCCCTTCTAATGATCCACTTTCTCCTATGTTTCTAGACCAGGTCACAAGTCCACTTTATTTCTGAAGACTTTTCAGAGAAACAGAAGGAAGGATAAACCTTTTTCTCCACCCCAATTCTACCTACTATGCCCTGAATCTTCCACCTCTTTACTCTGTTGCTCTCTGTAGACAACTTATTTGTACATGGTTATTTTCCTGTTGTATCCTTCGCTAGACTGTAAGCTCCTTGAGGGTAGGGACTGTCTTTTGCTTTGCTTTATATCCCTAAAAAGAGAATTGCAGCTACTGTTAAAAGGAAGATACTATGGTTGGGCCTTCTCTCTGATTAAAGAGGCAAAACTCAGGAAGAAAAAGTTAAAAAGGAGCTTATTAACACACCAAGGCTGCTGGGGACAATATGAAATTTGAATTTAGCACTGCTTTTATAATCAGGAGTAAGCATCTTCCATGTAAGGGATTTTGAATGGATTAATGCCCTCTTAGCTCCTCTCTGTGTTCATTATGAGCAGATGGGATTAGCAACAAGGATATATAATTAGAGGACGTGAAGACTGCCCTCTCCTGCAGGACCACCCTCCCCAAAGTCAAGCAAGGCTAAAACATTGGGTCACTTCAGAATGACTGCATTTGTGACTGCTTTTTCACAATATGCCTCCTTTGTTGCTAATCATGTTTATGGTGCAGTACCACAATCAGATCTATATTGTGCCTCTAGCCTCAGTTGCATTATCCTAATCTCTGCTGCTTGTGCCAAATCAATTTGAGTAAACTGTAGTGCCTGTAAGGTAGAGGATTTAAATTTACAACAGGAGACAAGTATCCTGAAGCCATGAATATTACAAAATCATAATCCCAAGTTTCTTTCAATGCTATAAAAGTTAAACAAACTTAGTTAAGCAGAGCCATAACCTCATATATCCCTTAAGGAGACAAAAGTTGTTAAATTGTCTCTAAAGGTAAACTAAGTCAGGTTACAGATTAAACCACTTTGGAGCCTCATCATGTACTAATTTGAGAAGGAAGATTTACATATTCACACCAAGGTCACTGAGAAACCTCAGTAAACATAAACACCATGAAACAAAAAGCCAAAGTAATACAATAATGATCATCAATGTTAAATAATATCAAGTCTTCTTATAACTTGATAACCTACTCCCAATGTCCATTTAATCAGAACATTTAATCTTGAGTAACGGATGTCCCATTTAGTTGTCTGGTTCCTAGAAACACCTACAAAACCTCAAAGAAAAATGCTAATTGGACCCAAGCCCAACAAGAGTTCCTGGAAGGGTTAAAGAAAGAGATAAAAGTGGTAGAAAAATGATGTTGTAGAGAAAAGAGAGTGACACAAGAAAATTATGAAAAGACAACATCTTGGTGAAAGAGAAATTTAAAAACACTGAAGAAAATGACACCTTAAAAAACCATATTGGCCTAATGGTTTAAAAAAAAGGCACAAAAATTCACTGAAGAAAAGAATTCCCTAAAAAACAGAATTAGCCAAATGGAAAAAGAGGTACATAATCTCATAGAAGAAAATAATTTATTAAAAATTAGAATTGGGCAAGTGAAAGATATCTCCACGAGACAGCAAAAAACAATAAAACAAAGTCAAAAGTATGAAAAAAATAGAAGAAAATGTGAACTATCTTATCGGAAAAATTGACCTAAAAATAGATCAAGGAGAGATCATTTTATTGGACTGTCTGAAGGCCATGATAAAGGAAAGAGTGTAGATGTCATATTCCAATAAATTTTTGAGGAAAACTGCCCTGATATCTCGGCTCTAGAGAATAAAATAGATATTGAATCAACTGATCATCTCCTGAAGTAGATCCCAAAGTAAACACTCCTAGAAATATTTCAGTCAAATTCCAGTGCTCCCAGGTCAAAGGAAACATAATTTAAGCAGCCAGAAAGAAGCAATTCAAATACTGTGGAGTAATAGTTAAGATCACATAAGATTTTTTTTTTTTTTTGCGGGGCAATGGGGGTTAAGTGACTTGCCCAGGGTCACACAGCTAGTAAGTGTTAAGTGTCTGAGGCTGGATTTGAACTCAGGTACTCCTGAATCCAGGGCCAGCGCTTTAACCACTGTGCCATATAGCTGCCCCCACATAAGATTTAGTGTCTTCCGCATTAAGGGAGCAGAGGGCTTGGAATATAATATTCCAGAAAGCAAAGAAGCTAGGATTGCAACCAAGAATAACTTACCCAGAAAAACTGAGTGAAATCCTTCAGGTCGAAATGGATATTTAATGAAATAGAGGATTTTCTTGCATTCCTGATGAAAAAACCAGGGCTGAATAGAAAAGCTTTACATTCAAACACAAGATTCAATAGAAGCATAAAAAAGTAAACATGAAAGAATAATAAGCATCTCAATAATGCTAAACTATTTACATTTCTATGAAGATAATTACATATAACTCCTAAGAACTTTTTCATTATTAGGGTATTTAAAAAGAGTTTACATAGAGAGAAGGAATGCATATGAGTCAATTATGTTGGAATTATCTCCAAAAACAATAAAAGCATGAGAATGAGGGATGAATTGAGAGAAGAGGGAAGGGAGAAGTAGAATGGGGAAAATCCTTTCATTTTTATGTTATTAATAATATATGTTTTAAACAAAATTCTTAATTAGATTATTCCCATCACAATTATTAAAGTGTACATAACCAATTATTTTAATATCTTAATGATAAGTAATAACTGACTTAAAGTGTGTTAATATTTTTGTTGAGAATTTATCCTTCAGTCATTCTGGGATTCTCCTCTGATTTTTGTTGTGATATCCATAATTGTGTGGGTTTACTGATAAATATTTCAAGGACTTCTTAGACTTTGAAAAGTATTTTTTGTTTTAAAAAACACAGTCACGGTTTCAGGCTACATGATTTAGGTGTCTACATTGTCTCACATATATTTTGTATTTGAATTTCTTTACTGCAACATCATCTTTTTTTTTGTTTGTTTGTTTTGGTGAGGCAATTGGGGTTAAGTGACTTGCCCAGGGTCACACAGCTAGTAAGTGTCAAGGGTCTGAGGCAGGATTTGAACTCAGGTCCTCCTGACTCCAGGGCCAGTGCTCTATCCACTGCACCACCGAGCTGCCCCACTGCAACATCTTAGTGGAAGTCTTTTTGAGTTCTATGGTCAGTGGTAGGAGCACTAGGACCTGACATGCTGAGGAGTGCTTAGACTTCATTTCAGTGCAAGTCTAAGACACCTACTGTATACAAGGTACTTTTCTTTGGTGCTAGTGATACAAAGAAAAAAAGAAACAATCCCTGCTCTCCAGGAGCTTACTTCTTATGAGACAAAGGGAAGAACTGAACATGTGTGATGATAGACAAAGACAAGGTAATCTGAGGAGAGAAAGAGCAGTAATTACTGATGCTGGTTACGATGATTCTGGGAACTTTGGAAAGGCACATCTCTGGTGACTCTTTGGTGGCACATGGGAATGATAGTCACAGTCATCGTCAGTGAACATTTATTGAGTATCTCCTATGTGACAGGAGCTGTGCTAAGCTCTGGGGACACAAATATGTAAAAAAGAAAGACAGCCCTTACTTTCAGGGAGCTTCCAATCTAATGACAGAAGACCACACAAAACGATGCTAAAAAACGGGGAAGAGGGGAACATAGCCAAGGCTCAGGGACATGATAGGTGAGCAAGGAGTAGATGTTCTGAGTTGAGCTCTCCCCTTAAATGGAGGTTTTGCCATTTATGGCTACACCTCCAGAGTCAGAGGGGCCGAGGACAGTGATGAGGTGTGAGTTCTAAGGTTGATCTGGTCTTTCAGGATAATGAGTCTTCCCAATGATGAAGTTCCTGGGGGCTAGTGGAGCAGCCACAGAAGTTCTTCTTTTTTTTTTTCACAGAAGTTCTAACAGAAGTTCCAGCCAGGTGGGAAATGAGCCTTGAAGGAAGTTTGGGATTCTTAGAATTGGAGTCAAAGAGCCAGGCATGCTTAGAATGACTATTCAGCATCTGAATGATGTTCTATAACTGGGGATTGTGGTGCAAAGAGGCCTGAATTTGGTGTCAGAGGAACTCAGTCAAATTTATATTCTGTTATTTTAATACCTCTGTGACTTCCCTTTCTGAGACTCAGTTTCTCTGTTGAAGGAAGGGGTTGGACCAATTATCTCTGTAGTCTCTCCCAGCTCTAAATATTATAAGCCTCTTTAGACTTATTTGTGAATGCACAATCAGGGAACTCCCTACAAATTTTGGTTTCACCAAGGGAGGAATCCTGATAAGCAGTCATATTTTTAAATGGTGCTGAAAATATTGATATACTTCAATCTGTTTATGTTCCACCTGGGTCTGAAAGGGAGTATTGGGTTGCAGATTAGAAAACTGAGCCATTCCAACGCTCTTCAGTGACTAATTATGCTGGAGGCCAGGAAATGACTATGTAGGGACTGGTAAAATGAGTAACTCTATTAAGAGAAAATAGGAAATGAATCTACAGAGACTTGATTGAATTGCGAGTGAAGGTGGTAGGGTGGTGATGGTGCAGAGAAGGGCTACAAATCTGTCAAAACTTGATTAGGGAATCAAATCATGACAGAAAAACCATGTGGTGAGATGAATGATGTCTGTCTGCAGACACCGAGGATGGTCCAGGGCAGGTATCTGAGGAGATTCTGTAAGTCCCAGTCAGAGCTCAGAGCTCATGCAGAACGAGGCTACACAGAAATACTTGGCATTTGGGAGTTGGGCACAGATTCTCCCCAATCCTCCATCATTTTCTGCCAGTGCTGGGCTTCAAGTAGTCCCCAAGAGAAGCAGATCCTGGAGTAGATGACTCAATGTGCTCCCTGAGCACTGGCCTTGGTGCTTAGTCTTCTCACTAAGCATCAGGACCCTGGACAGCAGATTGGTTTAACTAAGGACTTCTTCCAATCTGGTTTATAGAAGACCAGAGTACAACATATAGCAGGGCTTTTAGGTAAAAGAGAGCAATGTGAGTGAGGATAGCCCAGAGCAGAAATCCTAAAAACAAGAAAACAACTTTCTTTGAGTTGAAATCAATGTACAAACCAAACCAAAGGCCACTCCCTGACAAGAAAGAAAGGTTTTGATACATTGATTGGGTATGATTTTTTTATTACTTTGAATCCTTTCAGTTTGGGATTTGGGGATTCCTTTTATAGGACCAGAGGGTCTAGACCTGCAAGGGATCCCAGAGACCATCCAATCTAACATTCTTCTTACATTTTCTTTTAAATCTTGCATTTAACAAACACCATTAAAGACTAAAATTTCCAAACACAAAATAGAGTTGAAAAAGGAGATTATATGTGAGACTGGAAATCTCCATTACATACAGATTACTTTTTTAAAAGTATACAATACATTAAGTATATTGCTTTCAAAGCTGACCTGCTTTCTGTTTCCTTCTGAATTTCCTCTGCTCTCTTTTTGTGCATTTTAAAAAATCCTCCAATGATGTTCTTTTCTTTCCTTGGTTTTTTTATGGCAACACTGTCACTAGTTCCCTTGTTCTCCCCCCACTTCAACCCCCCCCCCCATGAAAAAGAAAAAGCACAATGCTTGTAACAAATAATCATAGTCAAGTAAACCAAATCTGTATGTTCGTCATGTCAAAAAATATATGTCTCATTCTGCCTTGTAGCCCACTGACTCTTTGTCAGGAATTGCCAACCTCCTTATTAAACAAAGGAGGAAACTTAGACCCAGAGAGTAGAAAAACTTGTTCAAAGTCACACAGATGACCTCCAAGGTCACACAAGTGACAACTGGTACTTGACCACAGGTCTCTGACTACAGGTCCAGGGATTATCCTTGTACCATTTTTTGTGAGGCAATTAGGGTTAAGTGACTTGCCCAGGGTCACACTGGATTTGAACTCAGGTCCTCCTGACTCCAGGGCTGGTGCTCTATCCACTTGGCTACCTAACTGCCCCCCATCACACCATTTTCTTACAAGAGATGGGCAAACATCCCACAACAGGAGTTCAGAATATCTTTTTCTTTTCAAAGAAACCTCATTTTTAAAAGAAATAGCTTATGTTCAGACAAAAATAGTATAACAAATTAGATAATACCAAAGCACTTTATAAATTCTAACTATTATTATTGGGAAGGTAACAATACACAAACCTACCACTTGACTTAGGGGCAGCTAGGTAGTACAGTGGATAGAGCACTGGCCCTGGAGTCAGAAGGACTCTCATACACACACACACACACACACACACACACACACACAACTTTGGGGATATATGGCATAGTGAGTAGAGAACCAGCCTTGGAGTCAGAGCAACCTGGGTTTGAGTTCTAATTCTGATGCATCCTGGCTATGTGACCCTGGGCACTTCACCTCCCTGTAGCCTAGATAACTCTTTAAGACCCTCTAAGTTGCAGAGAAGGCTCCTACCTGTATTGGTAGGAGTTTCCTCACCAGAGAATTCCCTAGACAAGTGAGATCATTGGTCCAGTCCCTGGACATATAATGTGGGGCAGGCAACACTAGTAACTGGGGGAATCAGGAAAGTTTTTTTATATTAAGTCATTCTCGAGTTGAATCTTTTAAAAAATAATAATAAACATTTTTATTTAAAATTTTGAGTTCCAAATTCTATCCCTCCTTCCCTCTCTTCCCTTTCCCCTCCCTGAGGTGACAATCAGATATAGGTTATATGTTTTCAATTATGTAAAACACTGGGGCAGCTAGGTGATGCAGTGGATAAAGCACCGGCCTTGGATTCAGGAGGACTTGAGTTCAAATCTGGCCTCAGACACTTGACACTTACTAGCTGTGTGAGCTTGGGCAAGTCATTTAACACTCATTGCCCCACAAAACAAAACAAAAACAAAAAACTTTGTAAAACATTTCCATATTATTCATTTTGTATAAGAAAACTTGAATAAAAGAAAAAATAGAAGAAAGTGAAAAGTAACATGCTTCAATCAGTGTTCCATCAATATCAGTTGTTTCTCTGGAGGTAGATAGTATGCTTCGTTATTAGTCCTTTGGGATTGTCTTGGGTCATTCTATTGTTGAGATTAGTTAAGTCATTCACAGTTCTTCATCAAACAATATTGCTGTTTCTGTGCACAGTGTTCTCTTGGTTCTGCTCACTTCACTATACATCAGTTCATACAAGTCTTTTCAAGCTTTTCTGCAATCATCTTGCTGGTCATTTCTTATAGCACAATAGGAAACTAGAGATCCCTAGAGGAAGCTATGAGGAGAGAGCATTTCAGGCATGGAACACAGCCTGTGCAAAGCCACAGACAGAGGCAGGAAGGTGGACTGTTATGTACAGACAACAGAGAGCAAACTGACTTGGCTGGAATATAGAGTAAAGAACAGGGATTAATGTGAAATAAACCTGGAAAGAAAGGATGCACCCCCAATGTAATGCCAAACATAGAAGTTTGTAGTTTATCCTAAAAGTAATAGGGAGCCATTGGAACTTTAGAGCAAAGGAGTAGCACAGTCCATTCTTTTGAACTATCATTTTGTCAGGTGTCTCAAACATGGATTGAGGAAGGGAGAGAGGAAACAGGACAACACCAATGAAGAGGTTGTGGCAATGGTCTCAGCCCTCAAACTCATGCTCTTGCTTTAGTTTTGCATAACTTTGTACAGCAAACATCTGGGACAAGATTGTCAACTGGAGAGGAACGTTGTGAAGTGTGGCTTCAAGCTTCCTACACAGCCCTTACCTCTGCCCACATTCCTCCTCCCAGTTTCTCTTCTCATATGTGCTAAACCAGGAAACTTGGGCCATCTTAGACTCACCTGTGACCTATATATTCACATACTTGACTGGGGGGTACAAATTCTGATTCCTTTTTTTAGACACAGAGCCATCAGAGAGACTTCAAACCTGGAATGTTAGAACCGGGAATGACCTTAGAATGGATGACATAAGAGCTATGAAAGACCCTTAGAACAGAGAATGTTAGAATGAATGACCTTTGAACATAGAACATAGAATGTCATGCCTTTTGAAAGCATGCATTAGAATGTTGTGGGGTCCTTAGAACATGGACTGTGGAGGGGGAGACCCCCAGGCTGCTGCTCCCCAAACAAAACACCATCTTTTGGCTTCAGATGTTTCCTCCGGCTGTCCCCCATATCTGGGATGTTCTCACTCTTCTCCTCTGTCTCAGCTTTCCTGTCGTCCTTCAAGTCCCAGCTCAAATCTCACCTTCCACAGGAAGCCTTTCCCAATCCCCCTTAATTCTAGTGCCTTCCCTCTGTGGATTATTTCCTATTTATCCTGTACATAGCTTGCTGGTACATAGCTGTCTATACACTGTATCTCCCATTAGATCGTTAGCTCCTCATGGGCAGAGACTGTCTTTTGTATGTCTTTTTTTTTTTTGCAGGGCAATGAGGGTTAAGTAACTTGCCCAGGGTCACACAGCTAGTAAGTGTCAAGTGTCTGAGGCCATATTTGAACTCAGGTCTTCCTGAATCCAGGGCCAGCACCCCCTAGTTGTCCTCTTTTGTATGCATTTAATAAGTGTTTATTAACTGACTGACCTTAGGAGAGGGAATGCTAGGGTCAAACTAGGGATGTGCTGGAGCTGATTGTTAAATTTTCTGTGTGAGCATTTACACCTCAGAAATCTCAAATGTCATCAATTAGACTTTGATTTATTGTTTTGTTTATGGTCTAGACTTGGGAAAGCAATTAAGAAAATTGTAATAATGCATAATAAATGTTAAAATATTCTATCTTCATTACTCATGTATAACTTATTTGTTTTTTGTTTTGTTTTATTTTATTTTTGTGAGGCAATTGGGGTTAAGTGACTTGCCCAGGGTCACACAGCTAGTAAGTGTTAAGTGTCTGAGGCCGGATTTGAACTCAGGTACTCCTGACTTCAGGGTTGGTGCTCTATCCACTGTGCCACCTAGCTGCCCTCATGTATAACTTATATTGAATTGCTTGAGTTCTTGGGGGGGGGGGGAGGGAGGGAGGAAGAGAATTTGGAACACAAAATTAAAAAAAATTGATGTCAAAATTTGTTTTTACATATAATTTAGGAAACTAAAAATTCTAAATAAATAAATAAAAACTAAAAAAAATAAAATTAATTTTTTAATTTAAAAAAACTAAAAAAAGAAAAAAAATCCATCTTCATTTTCCCCCTGGTTGTTAATCACTGACTAGAAGGCACTTCTAGATCATCCAGGGCCCAGCCCAATACCATCATAAGAAGAGTAAAGTGAGGAATTAGTTTAAATGCCACTTGTTAAAAAAAATTTTTTTTAAAGTCACTTGTTCCCTGGTTTCATTGACCTCCTTTCCCTCTATCCACTGGCAGAGACCATCTCCATCTCTCTTCTCTGCCTTTTGAAATTCTTCTCATCTTTCACAGTTCCACTCCAGTGTCACCTCCTCATAATTGCTCAGTGGAAAGTGACCCTGTCTTTTTTATTGGTTTTTTATTTTATTTCATCATGAAAGTATTTTGTTATTTTTTTTAGTTACATGTAGAGATAGTTTTCAACATTTGTTTTTATAAGATTTCTAGTTCTGAATTTTTCTCCCTCCCTCTGTTCCCTCCCGGCCTGCTCACGACAGCAAGCAATCTGATATAGGTTGTATATGTACAACCACATTAAACATATTTCTGCATTAGTCGTACTGTGAAAGAAGAATCAAAACAAAAGGGGAAAACCTCAAAAAAGACAAAAGAAAAACCCAAAAAAGTAGAAACAGTCTGGTTCAATCTGCATCTAGATTCCACAGTTCTTTTTTTGTGGAGGTGGAGAGCATTTCCCATCATGAGTCCTTTGCTTTTGTTTTTGTTTTTGTTTTTGTTTTTGCAGGGCAATGGGGGTTAAGTGACTTGCCCAGGGTCACACAGCCAGTATGTGTCAAGTGTCTGAGGCCAGATTTGAACTTAGGTACTCCTGAATCCAGGGTCAGTGCTTTATTCACTGTGCCACCTAGCTGCCCCCATCATGAGTCCTTTGGAACTGTCTTGGACCATTGTATTGCCGAGAAGAGTTAAGTCCATCACAGTTGATAATCACACAATGTTGTCGATACTGTGTACAATGTTCTCCTGGTTCTGCTCATCTCCCTCAGCATCAGTTCATGTAAGTTGAAACTGACCTGTCTTACCTCAGATCTTACTCCATCACCTTGTTCTCTCCTTTGTTCTTATCACATCTCATATTCTACTTACCTGTGTACTGGTGATGCTCAACCCCACTGAGAATTCGAGGTGCCTGAGGGCAGATTCTATTTTGTTTGCCATCTCCGTATTCCTGACACAGTTCAGTGTTTTGTGTATGGCAGCCTCTCAATAATTGACTGTTGGAGTGGGAAACAATCCCATCTGAACTATAGCTTTGGGCCTTGGGTTTACAAGCTGGGAGGGGGGGAGTGGGGAGGGAGTGCTGTCTCTTATTTATGCTCTGGACTTCTTCCCATGCCCGTCTGCTTAATCTCAGGTCTCACTTTGGAGACAGTGGGGCTCATTGTTACTCTTGCCCATTCAGGGGTCCACATTGGCATACAGGGGATCACCTCAAATTGGGGGAGCCCTGGAGGTTTCCTCTCCCACAGCTAGGTTGGAGGTCAATTCCTTGGCTCACTCTTATACAACAAATGAAGCTATCACAGAAGGCATATGACCCACCAGGCAATGGGAGGAAACCAAGTGAGACCAGATGGTCCCCAGGACCGTTAGCAGGTCATTGATCCTTGCCCTCCCCACCCCACTTTTTTCTTTTGGAAGCCATAACTAGTAATGGGTGATCTGAAGCAGAAAATCCAATGAGGGGCATGCTCAGCATCTGACTGAGGCAACAATGGAAATACACTGGCTCTTCTGCCCCGTGTGGTCTTTCTTGTATTTATCCTATTGATTTATGGCAGCAGCAAGAGGAAGGAGTCATTCATTGAAAAGGGGCCATCCATTCATTCTGCAAACACTTAAGACAATCACTAACAGTGTAGAGATGCTGGGGGAGACACAGGCAGAGTTCACACATGGCACATTCCTGGTAGCAGGAGGTAATAGAGATGGAAGGGAAAGAAGACCAAACTAGGAGTCAGGAAGACCTGAGGTCTAATCCTGCCCGTGGCCATAAGCAGCCCACCTCAACTCTCAGGTTTCTTACCACAAAATGAGAATGTTACCTGCAATGCCCACTTCTCCACATTAAAGCTCTGTATGAATGCAACTAGGCACTACACCGAGGGGAGTAAGCTCTGCAGAAGCTGTGATCATTCTCTGGAATTCCCTTTCTGGGCTGGGCAAAAGGTCCCCTCTGCTGCTAGTCAAGCATCCTCACCTGGGGCACTGTGCTCTGGGTTTTGCCCTGTGGGTGCCGACAGCTTGGAAGGCCCTTAGCAGATGGAAACTACAGAGCTTAAGACCTACTAAACTAGAATAATTCGTTAAATGAAGAAGCAAGCAGATGGCAGCTCCGGAGAGCTCTTCTCTCCCTCCGAGCCCCACCATCCTCCTCCCCTGGTGGCCTGCCGCCAGTGCCCCAGGGTTTTTGTCTGGCAGCCCTGGGGTCATTTGCATTTCTGTCCCACCCCCACCTCCAGACCTTTGCTGAATGGACTATCCATCATTCACACACACTTTGATTTCCCCAAGAATCATCTCTCTCAGGCTGACTTTCTTTCCTTTCCCCTCCACTTCATCAGCATACAATTAATTAGCTGCTGCCATAGTGACCATTGCCATAGCAGCAGGAAATTCCCTTCCCCCCATCCTCAAGGGGTTTTCATGCTCAGTCTGTGGGAGGATATGAACAAAGCTGGATGGCTAAGAAAAGATGGGGGGAGGGTGTAGAGAAGTGAGGGGGAAGCCAAGCAGGGGCTGCTTCTTGTTTAGTCGCACTGAGTCTTGTTTCTCTTCAGCTAAACCTGTGGGGCTGTGGGGGAGGAGGAGGAAGGCATTTTCTTAGCCATCTTTCCTTCAGAAATGCGGTCTCTTTGCTGGATTACCCATTGTGTGGGATGATGATGACGCACATGCTGGTAACAGTCCATTTATATGGCTGAGGCTTGCCAAATACTACCTATGTGAATTCCCTTGACACTCAAAACCATTCTGGGAGAGAAATGTTGCTATTTCTCTAAATTTACAGATGAGGAAACTGAGGCTCGGAGAGTTTAAGGGATGTGCCTGGGGTCACAGAGCTAATAAAAGTCTGGAGTTAGAGCTGAACCCAGTGGCCACATTCAGTTTGCATCCAATTTCTAGTTGAGAAACCTTCACTTGAGCCCTGCCATCCCTCGTTGAATGATGACATGCTGTCTTCCTCCCCTTTTAATAACAGAACTCCTAGGGTGGTCTGCTGTGCTTAGTTGCACAGGGCCTTGGTACCTTTTCATTTGACTTGTAGTGAAACCTTCCCTACATGTTGTTTTCCCCATTAGAATGTAAGCTCCTGGAGAACAGAGGATGTCTTAGCACTCTATATGTGTCTCCAGTGCTTAGCACAATGCTTTGCATACATGTAGGTACTTAATAAATACTTCATTCATTGAGAAATGAGTGTTTGAGATCATCCAGTTCACTAGGATGGGAAGAAAATGCAGAAATGGGAGGGTGTGGCTTTCTAGAACATCCCTAAGGAGAAACTTCCTGGGAGAAGGAAGGAGATGGGGCAAAAACCTCAGCTTTGGGACTTGGTAAAGTCTCTTCCATGTCTTCCCACTTACCTGGAACCAGGAGGACCTCCAGCTCCAAAGGGTCTGTGGGGATGTTGTTTTTCCCATCTTCTCATTAGAGTTCTAAATGGCATCCCTATATTGGCTGCAGTTTCTATAAAATAAGAGCCAAGAAGGGACTGGATTCTTGGCTCTCCGAGGAACCTAGCAAGAGAGACTACACCACGCCCAAGGGGAATTTCTCAAGCATCCCAAGAATGGAAGAAAAAGACTTTGAACTGTGTCTTACCCCTTTGTGTCTTCTAAGTGGCTTGAATCACATTCCCTTGGACTCTGTATGTACAGAGTATTTGGGAGGGGGAACACTTTGTGCCATTTATGTTTCAGAGCCACTTTAGTAAATATCCCTTTCAAAAAAGCTACTTAAAGCTGGTTGACTAAATCATTCTCAACTGATCATCTAGGGGGTGGGGAATACACCAATGAGGGCTCAAGTCAGCAGCATTGGACAACCACTTGTCCTACCTATAGGGAATATGAGTCTTATGGTCCCTGCTTTACTAGGGACCTGAAAGTTAAGAGACTCATCCATGATCGATCATTGTTGTTGTTGTTTTTCTTTCATTCTCAAAGAGGACCATGACATCAGGGTAATGTCATGACTCGCAGTGAACTGAGGGAGAGCTGTGCAAAGTCACCAACCTCACTTACTCCTCCAGAGCCATCTGGGTCCAATGGCAAGATATACATCGGGATGACTGGAGATGGCACCGGATGTTTAAGGCAACTGGAGTTAAGTGACTTTCCCAGAGTCACATAGCTAGTAAGTGTCTAAGGTGAGATTGGAACTCAGGTCCTTCCAACTTCAGGGCCGGTGCTCTATCCACTGCACCACCTTGTTGCCCCATGATTGATCGATCAGAGAGCTCCCAGTGCCCACAGAACTCAAAACCAAGTTTCCTGCCTAGAGGTCCAGCCCTTTGTCTGTAATTCTATACAAATATTTGTTTATTGATCAATTGATTAATTCTGACCCCAAAGCTGAACAGTCCCATCCTTCTTCTCTATGACTGCCCTTCAGACATTTGAGCAGAGCTATCATCTTCCCCCTCTCATTTCTGGCCAAATCACTTCCCCTTTCTCAAATTCCATTTCTTCATCTGTAAAACAGGAATAAGAAATAGCACCTACTATTTATTCACAGGATTGTTTTGAGGATCAGGTGAGATAACATGGGCAATGTACTTTGCAAAGCTTAGAGCACTATGTAAAGATTATTGTTGTTATTATTATTATTTTTCTGAATCTTTTTCTGTTTGGTCCAGGCAAGAAAGCAGGAGGAACACAACTCAGACCCACAGTGCTCTTGCTTCTTAAAAGGCCTGTTTGGTGGGAGATGGAGGTAGAGATTGGGAAGTTGGTCTGCAACATAAATGCTCTTTGTTTGGGTTCAGTTGTAAGCAGGGGAGAGGAAGTATTTGCCTGGGCTCTGGCATATTGATCACTCACCACATCCTCCCATAATTCTACTTTAATCCTTTCATGAAGGTAGCATGAATTTTTTGATATTCACTTCACAGATGAGAAATCTGAGGCTGAAAGAGCCAAAAAAGCATTTTTCCCATGGTCTCATAACTACTAAGTGGCAAAGTCAGGATTCAAATCTAGGTTTTGTGGCTCCAGCACCACTCTTTCCATTATGCCCTACTGCCTCTTCAGAAATGTGAATGGAGATTTTTTTCTTTTTCATTGTACATGGACAGAGGAGGAGGGACAGAGGCAGGAAAGGGGGTTGCTTTGCATTTGGGAGGTAGCACCATTCTTTAAATGACCCCAAGGTCTCCCTAAACAAAGGCACATATATTTGATTTCAATAAGCCTTCAATGATATCTGTATGGCCATGAGTCATAGAGTACCACAGTCTTCAAAGAGATCACCCAAAGGGCAATGGAGAGGTCCATGGTGGGTGTGGGATGGCTGCATTACATTATTATTTTTTTTGGTGGGGCAATGAGGATTAGTGACTTGCCCAGGGTCACACAGCTAGTAAGCGTCAAGTGTCTGAGGCCAGATTTGAACTCAGGTCCTCCTGAATCCAGGGCTGGTGCTTTATCCACTGTGCCACCTGGCTGCCCCCTGAATTACCTTATGAAGAAGGAATTACAGCTAGGTCTTAATTAGCGTGAATGATTAACCCCCCACAAAGTGGCCACATGCATTTTATTTCTTATGTCATATATCGTCATTGGCTCCAATCCAATGGAAAAACGCAACACAAATTCAAATCATTTGACCACTTCACAGATTCCATTTGGTACCTAGCTGTAGTCATGAGAAGCCAGGTAAAGAATGTCATTAGAGAGATGAATGACCAGAAGAGATAGACTGGCTGTGTAATGAGAACAGGGAATAACTAAATGGGCTGCCCACATGCTCCAATAGCAGACTCACAATGTTTCAAGATTTAGAGAAAGGGGACCTATGGGAGATTTCTGAGACATCTCTTAGAAACCCCTGGTTTGAAGGGCTGTCATGAGGGGGGATTAGATTGGTCTTGTTTGGCAAGAGGATGCAACTGGTGAGAATGGGGAAGATTAAAATGAGTCCTTAGGCTTGGTGTTTAGAACAACTTCCTAACACTTAGAGCTGTCCAGTGCTGGAATGATGACTTGAGAGTTGGTAAATTCCCTCTTCTTGGAGGTCTTCTGGCAAAAGCTCAGTGACTACTTGTTGGGTAGGTTATAGTGGGAATTCCTTTCAGGTATGGGCTGGATTAGAGACTGCTGAGGTATTTTCTAATGGAATTCTGCTTCTGAGACTTATGAAAATCTTTACATGGAAGCAATGGTTCAGACGCAGATCGGTGCTCACCTCCTGGGTGTTTTGGCCAGAACACTGACTCCCTTGCCATTCATGTCAGCATTCCCTGAGACACATTTCCTCCTCTTATCATCCTCCCCTGCAAGTCTCTGGGGCTCCATGCAGTTGCAATGGCTTACTTTATGAGGTAGGCAGGGCCTTTTTCCTGTTCCCAGGGTACCACTGGTGGGTGGTTGTGCTCCTGGCATCTCAGTCTGTAACACAGAAGGAATTTTCATGAAGAAATGAGCTCAGCTACTGTGTGGTTTAAACAAGCGACTATAGGCTAGCCCAGGGACCTCTCTGTCAGTGAGAGAACCACTACTATGGCAAAAATATTCTAAGTAACTCACTCCTAGAGGAACTGTTGGAATAATAGCTCACACTTTATGGAGCCCCAGAGATGTGAAGCAGTGACTAGAATAGTCAGGCTGGACTGCACAATGGATAGAGATGACTAGAAAAGTAGGAGGGGCCTGGCAAGGAGAGTCCGCCCAGGGATGCCTGGATGAACTTGAGTAGGGTGATGGGCAGGGGAAGCTGGTAGTCAGGATCTCGAGATCTTGTTCACTCATTTGGCCCCTGGGAATTTAGCCCTTGACTTACTGTGCCTGTTTCTCCAGTGATTTTAGCCGAAGAGCAAGGAGTCACTGTATGTGTCCCCTAGCCATTGAGACTGGACCTCAAAGGCCCCCTATGAAGTTGTAACAGCTCTAGACCTAAGGTCTGAGGGCATCCTTGATTCTGAGCAGGCAGGCTCCCTTTTCCACAAGTGGCCAACCAAGTCTTTTTTTTTTTTCTTTTTCTTTTTTTTTCTTTTTTTTTTTTTCGGTAAGGCAATTGGGGTTAAGTGACTTGCCCAGGGTCACACAGCTAGTAAGTGTTAAGTGTCTGAGGCCGGATTTGAACTCAGGTACTCCTGACTCCAGGGCCAGTGCTTTATCCACTGCGCCACCTAGCTGCCCCGGCCAACCAAGTCTTAACTCAGTGAGATGGAGGGAAGTCAAACTGAGTTTGGGTTTGAGGCATAGGAGGGGGGTAATGGCAAGTGTTTAAGTGTTTAAGTGCTTTTCTTAAAAATATGACATAGGGCATCCTTTAAAGTTTAGCCTGTGTTGCTGACAATTTCTCCTTCACTTTCATAATTCTTTCCAAAATCAATAAAACAATTAATCGAGCCCCTCTTTGTAGCCCATTTCTGAGACGTGAAGCTCACCCTGCAGATTTAGCAAAAGGTTCTGGCCAGCAAGCTCTAGCTGACTCCAGCAGGCCAGGGAATCCTCCTTGGCCCCTGGGCCAGATGGGGCCCTGGAGGGCATGCTCCTATGAGGTGAAGGCCATTTCTTGGGGTACCCTTCCTAGTCAGATGAGTACACCGAACAAGTGCCTGGCTGCCTAGCTCAGCCTGGCTCTTTCCCTTTGACCTGTCCCCCAGCAGCCAAAGGGTCCCTGGCGGCTGTGCAGAAGCAGACGGCGGGCTTTAGGCTTTAGGCCTTCAGTGTTCTGGCCGTTAAGTTCTGCTCACGTCGTGAGACCACAGATTTAGAACTGGAAGGAACCATCAAGTCCCCCTCATGTGACAGAAAATAAACGGAGGCCCAGAGAGGTGAAATAACTTTTCCAGAGTCATACAAGAATTGGTGCTCTCACTCCAAATTCCCCTCTCTTCCCACTGTATCCAGGCTGCCATGCCTCTCTTGCCATGCCTCCCAAGCTTTGGACCTCAGATGACCTGAGTTCAAATCTGATCCTGGGTACTTACTAGCTGCGTGACTCTGGACAAGTCACTTAGTTTCCTTAAATTTAAAATAGGAATGATCATAGCATCTACCTCTCAGGGCCCTCGTGAGAATCAAAGGAGGCAATGGGAAGTGCTTTGCTAAACTTAAAGCACTCTATGCATGCTCATTATTAAATACCAGCTGACCTCATTCATTAGAATTCTAAATTAATTCAGACTATTTATTGGAAGGTCAAATACTGAGGCTGAAGCTTAAATACTTTGGCCACATAATGAGAAGACAGCACTCATTGGAAGACCCTGATGTTGGGAAAGACTGAAGGCAGGGGGCAGCTAGGTGGCACAGTAGATAAAGCACTGGCCTTGTATTCAGGAGGACCTGAGTTCAAATCCGGCCTCAGACACTTGACACTTACTAGCTGTGTGACCCTGGGCAAGTCACTTAACCCCCATTGCCCCACCAAAAAAAAAAGACTGAAGGCAAAAGGAGAGGGGGCAGCAGAGGAGGAGATGGATGGATGATGTTATGGGAGCAACAAACATGACTTGGACAGACTTTGGGAGATAGTGGAGGATGCAAGGGCCTGGAGGGCTATGGTCCATGGGGTCACCAAGGCTGAATGACTGAACAAGGAAAATGCGGCCTCAGGCTCTCCACACTGGGAAGCCCCTCAGGAATCAGAAAATGGAACAGGAGGGATGTTTGATTTAGCCTCAGGGGACCTGGCTTCCAACCCTGGCTCTGTTATTGACAACCTGTGCCCTTGGGGGAGTCATTTCTCTTCTCTGGGACTCAGTTTCCTGCTCTGTAAGAAGGAGAGGTTGGAACTCCCAGGTCCTTTCCAGCTCTAAGCCTAAGATGCTATCAATGTTACAATTGTAACACATAGCCCATGGCCGGAAGGGCATAGGCACCAACTGTCCAGGTACCATGGCTATGGCCATAGTCATCCATGTCAGCTAGAGGAGAATGAGGTGTTTGCCAACAGGTGCTGGATGGGAAGACTTCAGATACTCCTGAAGGTCTGGCTGGGCTGCCCACCCTTGGGAAGCTGTGTGAGAGAGAAAGAAGCCCCCTGTCTCTGGCCCACTAAAGCTGATGACAAAGAGAGGACCAGACAGTCTCCTTGATCATCCCAGGGCTGACAGGAAATGAGGCAGCAGCTCGTGACAAAGGAGGAGAAAGAAGAGGAGAATGACTGAATTCACCCAGATATAGGACTGAATTACTCATTGTCTTTGTGCCTCGGTAAGATGACATTGCAGCCTGGCCCCCACCTCTGAGGCACAGGGCATGACGCAGTTAGGCAGGAGGCAGCAGGTTTCAACAGATACTATTTTTGGCTTGTGTCGGTATCCCCTACCGCCCCCTCTCCATTTCTCATCGGGTCCTCTACCTTTTCAACCCACATGCTAACAACAAGACAGAAGTTTCCCTCTGCAATCGCTCCTGGAGAGAGGAGCAATTCCTGTCTTAAAGAATTTTTATCTCTTTCTCTCTGTGGACTAGACAAACTTCATAAGCCGATAGGATAAGTTAAAAATCTAAAAGAGTTAGCTCCACTTTCCAATTTCATTCCAAGTGCCTTTAAATATACCAGATCCAATTCCATCTGATACATATTTCTTAGAAGCCTGCTTGTGGGGAAGGCTCTGTGCTGGTGTACTTCCCATGGGAGCTAGAAGGATCCTTAACCCAGTCTCCTCTTTCATTGACAAATCAAGTTCCCAGAACTAGGCTGGCTTGGGGTACCCAAGGAGTGAGGAGTGTCTTTTTCTAATGCTATTGGTTTGAGCCCCCACTGGTGTACTCCCCACCTCCAAGATGATCAACCGAGAATCATTTCATTACTCAGCTTTAAGTAGCTGCTGAACACTCCATTTCTATATTTTCTTTCCATCCTAGCTAACTGGATGATTTTATACAGGACCCATGGGGACATAATGAAATCAGTGAAATTATGTGGCCAACTGGAACAGACCTCTTGTGTCATTTGACTTCATCCAACAGCTTTCAAAGACTTTTCATTGAAGTCCAAGATTTTGTTGATTGACTGACAGCGATGTGTTCTCATCTGATGATTAAGGTATCAGAGATAAAATGGGATGGAGTGGTTTCTACCCTAACTTTGTACTAGATGTGGGAGCTACAAAGACAACATGAAAGCCAGCTCCTCCTTATTCTCTTGGCTTCATTTGCCTGAGGGATACAAGATACAAACAGGTAAGGACATCCCTTGAAGGAGGCAGAAATGAGGAAGGAGAACATTCCTGGATTAAGGACAGCCTGTGCAAAGGCATGGAGAGGGGAAAAGGAATACACACTGATAGCAAACATCAGCGGCAGAATTGGAACCCAGACCCCTGATTGGAGAGCCAGGTGTGCCACATTACCTCCCATCTTCTCAGCTTTCTGCCCATTGCCCCGTGCTTGACTCAGACAGAAACCTTTTCCCGCTGGCCAGTCTCAGTTTCTTTGCTCTTGCTGTTCTCCCCTGTACAGAGTCTTTTGTATTCCCCTCTACTCTCTTAGGAGTGTCTTGCTTGCCAGTTCTGGCGCACATGAACCTCCCATGACACTTTGTGCCTGTCCTTCACAGACTCTCACACCTGGAAGGGACCCCAGCAGTCATCTGGTTCAATTCACACCTAAATGAGAATCACCAAACACAGCTGCCTGAAGGTCATGCAGCTGGTGCTTGGAGATCTCTCATCTCCCAGGAGAAGTGACTCTCTGCGGCAGCTCGTTCCAGGGCTGGACTGTTCCAGTGGCTCAAATATTCCTCCCGAGTGGCCACGGTAGTGGTGTTTGGACCATTTCGGCTGTTTACTTTCAGTACCTATGTTAAGCATGGATTTTTGGCAAAAACAAACCAATAACAGCTTGTCAAAGTGAAATAGAAATAGAAACAGCTTCCAAATGAATCTGGAGATGGGATCACAGCAGAAAGGACCATTTAATTGAAACTCTTTATTGTTTAGAGGAGGAAAGAGGTCAGGGAGGGGAAGGGAGGTTCCACATTCGCACAGCTAGTGAGAGGCAAAGAAGGGCTTCACACAGGCCTCTAGGCCTGTGATTTTTCTTCGGAGGCCTTAAGAGACAACAAGCAGGTGTTTCAGGGGCTAATGGTATGAGTGATAACAATTGTCCTCTTAACCATATCTTTAAACTGCCTTGGAGGGAAATCTGCATTTCTGAGCAAGTTGAGTTCAGGCAGACACTAACTCAGTTATAAAAATCAATAAAGCATAAAACACTGACATTGTAAAATCAATACAGTAGAAATCAGAGTTAATATCAGTTTTGAGATCACAAGGCAACCACAATAGGAGTTTAACACCACCTCTGAAGCACTTTCCCAAGTTGTATTCTTATGTGTAAGTTGTGTCACAAGAGGGCAAATTCAACCTCAGGTTCAAGTGAGTACCCACTCTTATGGCCATAGTTTATGAGCCCCTACTGGTGTATTTCTTATAAACAACTAGTACAGAGGTGTTCAAACACACAGCCCATGGACAGTGTTGTGGCAGGGACAATATGAAGTAGGATCAGAACCAGATTAAAATGTAATTGTGAAGGGGCAGCTAGGTGGCACAGTGGATAGAGCACTGGCCCTGGATTCGGGAGTACCTGAGTTCAAATCCGGCCTCAGACACTTAATACTTACTAGCTGTGTGACCCTGGGCAAGCCACTTAACTCCCATTGCCCCACAAAAACAAACAAACAAACAAATAAGTTTTTCCCAATTACATTTTTTTACAGGGCAATGAGGGTTAAGTGACTTGCCCAGGGTCACACAGCTAGTAAGTGTTAAGTGTCTGAGGCCGGATTTGAACTCAGGTACTCCCAAATACAGGGCCAGCGCTTCATCCACTGTGCCATCTAGCTGCCCCATTTGTTTGTTTTTAAAAATTTGTTTATTTTAATTATTTTTCTAATTATATGTAAATATTTTTTGAGTTCCATATTTTTCTCCCACCCTCCCTTTCCTCCCCACTCCCGAGAACAGCAAGCAATTTGATATAGGTTATACAATCATGTTAAACATATTTCCATATTCGTCATGTTGTAAGAGAAGAATCAGAACTAAAGGGAAAAAATGCAAGAAAGAATAAACAAAAACAAGAACAAAAAAAGCCACAACAAAAGTGAAAATAGTTTGCTTCAATTTGCATTCAGATTCTATAGTTCTTTTTCTGAATTTGGAGAGCATTTTCCACCATAAGATTTTTGGCATTGTCTTGGATTATTGCATTGCTGAGAAGAGTTAAGTCTAACACAGTTGATCATCACACAATGTTGATACTGTGTGCAATGTTTTTTCCTGGTTCTGTTCATTTCACTCAACATCAGTTCATGTAAGTCTTCCCAGGTTTTTCTGAGATCTGCTTGCTCATCATTTCTTACAGCCTAGTAGTATTCCATTACATTCATATACCACGGCTTGTTCAGTCATTCCCCAATTGATGGGCATCCCCTCAATTTCCAAATCTTTGCTACCAAAAAAGGGCAGCTATAAATATTTTTGTACATGTGGGTCCTTTTAATTGGTAAATATTTAACAAAATAAATAACAATACAATAGATCTCAGATAATGTTAATAAGTAATTTTCTGAGTCAATATGCAGCCTGAAAAGATACTTATGTACAGTTTAGTGGCCCCATTTCTATTTTAATCTATTTCTACTACTTAGCTAGTAGATAAAATTTGTTCTAAGCAAAGGCATTTCTAGAAATGTCACAGAAAGTAGTTATAACAACATTTGCACAATAAGCCTGAGGCACGCTATCCCACAGAGCATCCCTGGAAAGAGCAGAAACTGAAAAAAAAATGAATGCAATAGAAGGGAGGCAGGGAAGGGCCTTGATGTCCTTCCTTTCTCTCCAGGTGGAACCCTCCTAAAACCCCCTTCTGGGAGCAGGTATTTTAAAACTGGGCTGCCAGAGTCTGCTTTTCTCCAAAGGGCTCTCAGTTGCCAGGGATGGCTCTCTCTCTCTCTCTCTCTCTCTCTCTCTCTCTCTCTCTCTCTCTCTCTCTCTCTCTCTCTCTCTCTCGTCCCTTCTTTGCTGTCAGAAGTCCCCTTCTTTGAAGTTGCTGCCTCTTTGAATCTCTGTTTGTTTGCTTCTTTTTTTGTGAGGCAATTGGGGTTAAGTGACTTGCTCAGGGTCACACAGCTAGTAAGTGTAAAGTGTCTGAGGTCGAATTTGAATTCAGGTCCTCCTGAATCCAGGGCTGGTGCTCTATCCACTGCACCACCTAACTGCCCCTGTTTGTTTGCTTCTTCAGAAGTTCCTCCAACTCTGTCAGACTGGCTCTCCAGCTGCTGGATGGAGTAAGTCTTTTGGGGTGACTTGCTAAACTTCTGGGTACTGTGACCAATGGTGGGGAAGAGAGAAAATCCCCTCCTTCTCTCCTGTCCCCCATCAAGAGGGGAGGAGCTGAGATCTCCTGCAATTACTGACTCATTAGCCTCATTGGCCTGACAGGTGGAGCCTTGGGTAAGTGTGGGGAGAGAATGGCCCTCCCTTGTCATCACCCTTCTGCTGAGCCTGTCCCCTTGAGAACAGCCAATGAGGACTGCAGACTGGTCATTGGTTGCCTCAGTCTCGTTGTGGACATCCCTGCGAGGGCATCCTGGGGACTCAACGAGCTTTTGTATTTCACTTGCACAGGTTTTAATTCTGCTCAGCCCCAGGAGATGTAGGCATAGAGGGAGATCTCAGTCCTTGTGGCCTCTATGCATGCTAAACCCCTCTCAGATGCTAACCTAACCACAGCCTTCATTCATTGAGTGCTTCTCACCTGCTCACACTTTTTTTTTAGGGGGGGGGGGCGGGTAATGAGGGTTAAGTGACTTGCCCAGGGTCACATAGCTAATAAGTGTCAAGTGTCTGAGGCTGGATTTGAACTCAGGTCATCCTGAATCCAGGGCCAGTGCTTTATCCACTGTGCCACCTAGCTGCCCCTCACCTGCTCACACTCTTAAGGGCATCGCTAGGGACATTGTCTCTCCCTTTTCCACCTACGCCTGGGCTTCTTTCACTGACCTGGCTGGCCCTTGGTCCTGTGAGCTCATCCCCAGTTAAGGGAACACTGTAACCACCTACATTTCCTCAGTTGCCTCCGCTGCGAAGAGGCAGTGACTGCTCCCCCACCTTCCTGGCCTGGGAGCGGTGGGCTAGAGAGCCCACCCGAGAGATACAGAAAACCACTGGCAGTGTGTAGTGTTTGCTGCGCCACCCAAGCTTTATCCTCCGACTCAACAGGACTACAGGGCTCCCCTGCTCTCGGCCTCCTCCTGTAGCCTGGACCCTTAAGAGATGTTATTCGTGCTTATTGGCTCCTCCCCCTTACCCTTTCTTTTTCTGCTGCTGGCTCCTTTTTCTGTGTTTTTTCCTTTCTCTGGTTTCTCTCTCCATCTTTGTCTCTTTTCGCCTCTCCTTCCCCTCTTCTTATCTCTCCTTTCCCCTTCCTTTTTATTTTCTCCTTATTTCTTCCAGCCTCTCCCCTCCTTCAGCCTCCCTTTTCCTTTCCTCACAGTCTAGTCCTTTTTTTCCCTCCTCCTTCTCCTTCACTCTTTCTTCCCCTTTTTCTCCCTCTCCCTCTCCTGCCCCATCTCCCTCTCCATTTTTTCTTGGTCTTGTTTCTTTCTCCTCCTTCACTCTTTTCTCTCCTTTAATCTCCTTCCTCTCCCTCCTCTTTCCTCTCTCCCGCTACTTGCCTCTTTCCCTTCCCCCTCTTCTTCCCTTCCCCTTTGTCTCAGCTCTTCAGTCTCTCTTCTTCACTACCCCATCTTGCTGTGCATTTCTGCTTAGCAACAGAGCCCCTGGGGACTCCACCAGTGAATTCTACATTCTTTTGTTTAGATTGAGAAAGATTCTGGGTCATTGGTGATTAACCGCCCCACTCCCCCTCACCCCGCCCCCCCCCTCCCCAGCAAGGAGAGCAGATCATGCTGTTTGCAGTAAACCGAAAAATGGGAAATGCAGACATCATCTTGGCTGCTTGGATGTATTCATCCGCCTGAGGCACGGTGTATACCGCATGGGGGTTATAGGATGTCAGCTCCCTCCAGTCAAGCACTGTCTTATCTCTAGTACTCAGCACAGTGCGGGGCACAGAAGGGCTTTAATTCATGCTGATTGAGAGATGGTGCAAACAAGGTGGGGGAGGAGGAGGGAGAAGGGCAGGGATCAGGCAGTCAGTCGTACGGT